>NW_027396698.1:35902-69003 GCF_047715775.1 Aspergillus undulatus | reverse complement strand
AAGCCGGAGGACACTCCCCTAGACGAGTTAGGTGCCTCCATGCAAGCCACGTTCAACGGGCAATTGGGCAAGCAGTCATCCTCGCTGATTGCGCGCTTGGTGTCCTCTAAGATGCCTGGAGGTTTCAACATTACGGCTGTGCGAAAATACTTGGAGACACGGTGGGGTTTGGGAACTGGCCGACAAGATGGCGTGTTGCTCCTTGCACTTACAATGGAGCCCGCGTCACGTATTGGCTCCGAGGCAGACGCCAAAGCATTTCTCGATGATGTCGCGAATAAGTACGCTGCCAATGCAGGCATCGGTCTGTCTGCTCCTACGGCTTCTGGAGATAATGGAGCTGGTGCTGGTGGAATGCTCATGGACCCTGCCGCTATCGATGCTTTGACGAAGGACCAGCGTGCTCTTTTCAAGCAGCAACTCGAGATCATCGCACGGTACCTCAAGATGGATCTTCGGGCTGGTCAAAAAGCCTTCGTCACCTCTCAGGAATCCCAGAAGGCTCTCCAGGCTCAGCTTGACTTGTGGCAAGCAGAACACGGTGACTTCTACGCCTCGGGAATCGAGCCGTCCTTCGATTCCCTCAAAGCTCGTGTCTACGACTCTTCGTGGAACTGGGCTCGTCAAGATGCGTTGAGCATGTATTATGATATTATCTTCGGAAGACTCAGGGTCGTCGATCGGGAGATTGTGAGCCAGTGTATCCGCATCATGAACCGCTCGAACCCTCTTCTCCTCGAATTCATGCAATACCACATTGACAATTGCCCAACGGATCGTGGAGAAACCTACCAGCTTGCGAAGGAACTCGGCGAGCAGTTAATTGAGAACTGCAAAGAGGTTCTCGGTGTGTCTCCAGTTTATAAAGATGTTGCTGTTCCAACGGGGCCTCAAACGACGATCGACTCTCGCGGAACCATCGAGTACCAAGAGGTTCCTCGAGCTAGCGCTCGCAAGCTAGAACACTATGTGAAGCAGATGGCAGAAGGCGGTCCTATCTCAGAATACAGCAACCGCGCCAAGGTGCAGAATGATTTGAGAAGCGTCTACAAATTGATCCGGAGACAACATCGTTTGTCCAAGTCTTCGCAGCTGCAGTTTAACGCGCTTTACAAGGAAGTCGTCAGGGCTCTCAGCATGAATGAAAACCAGATCATGCCGCAGGAGAACGGCAGCACAAAGCGACCGGGCCGCAATGGCGCTGTGCGCAACGGAAGCCCCCGCTCCGGAAAGGTTGAAACGATACCATTCTTGCATCTCAAGAAGAAGAGTGAGCATGGTTGGGATTACAGCAAGAAACTTACTGGTGTATACTTGGATGTGCTGGAGTCTGCTGCCCGATCTGGCCTGACATTCTCCGGCAAGAATGTTCTGATGACTGGTGCTGGTGCTGGTTCTATCGGAGCCGAGGTTCTCCAGGGCTTGATTAGTGGTGGTGCGAAAGTCATCGTCACAACAAGTCGGTACTCCCGTGAAGTGACGGAGTATTACCAGGCCATGTATGCCCGCTATGGTGCACGTGGCTCGCAACTCGTCGTGGTGCCTTTCAACCAAGGTAGCAAGCAAGATGTTGAAGCCTTGGTCGACTACATTTATGACACGAAGAAGGGACTGGGCTGGGATCTAGATTTCATTGTTCCTTTTGCTGCAATCCCAGAGAATGGCCGGGAGATTGATTCGATCGACTCGAAATCAGAGCTTGCCCATCGCATCATGTTGACAAATCTCCTTCGGCTTTTGGGCAGTGTGAAGGTGCAAAAGCAGGCCAATGGGTTTGAAACACGCCCCGCCCAAGTCATCCTCCCGTTGTCGCCTAATCATGGTACTTTTGGAAATGACGGCTTGTATTCTGAGTCGAAACTTGCACTCGAAACGCTCTTCAACCGCTGGTATTCAGAGAACTGGAGCAATTACCTCACCATTTGCGGTGCAGTTATCGGTTGGACTCGTGGTACAGGCTTGATGAGCGGCAACAACATGGTCGCCGAGGGAGTTGAAAAACTTGGCGTCCGCACCTTTTCGCAGCAGGAGATGGCTTTCAATTTGCTCGGGCTCATGGCACCGGCAATCGTGAATCTTTGCCAACTTGACCCAGTCTTCGCAGACCTCAATGGAGGCCTCCAATTCATCCCAGATCTGAAAGATCTTATGACCAGGCTGCGGACAGAAATAATGGAGACAAGCGATGTCCGCAGAGCGGTCATCAAGGAGACGGCCATTGAGAACAAGATTGTCAATGGAGAGGACAGCGAAGTCTTGTACAAGAAGGTCATTGCCGAACCCCGCGCGAACATCAAATTCCAGTTCCCCAGCTTGCCGAACTGGGAGGAGGACATCCAGCCCCACAATGAGACGCTTAAGGGTATGGTCAATCTCGACAAAGTTGTTGTTGTCACCGGTTTCTCTGAAGTCGGACCATGGGGTAACTCGAGAACTCGCTGGGAAATGGAAGCATATGGCAAATTCTCCCTGGAAGGCTGCGTGGAAATGGCATGGATCATGGGCCTCATCAAGCACCACAATGGACCCATCAAGGGCAAAGCTTACTCTGGCTGGGCTGATGCGAAGACAGGTGAACCAGTGGACGACAAGGATGTCAAGGCTAAATACGAAAAATTCATCCTTGAACACTCCGGCATCCGCCTCATTGAGCCAGAGCTCTTCAAGGGATACGACCCCAAGAAAAAGCAACTGCTTCAGGAGATTGTCATCGAGGAGAATCTTGAGCCGTTCGAAGCCTCAAAGGAAACTGCCGAAGAGTTCAAGCGGGAGCATGGCGATAAGGTGGAGATATTTGAGCTTCCCGACTCTGGAGAATTTACCGTCCGCCTCAAGAAGGGTGCCACTCTCCTTATTCCCAAAGCGCTTCAGTTTGACCGTTTGGTTGCCGGCCAAATTCCTACCGGCTGGGATGCTAAGAGATACGGTATACCAGACGACATTATCGAGCAAGTCGACCCAGTCACCCTTTTCGTCCTTGTTTGTACTGCTGAAACTATGCTTTCTGCTGGTGTTACGGATCCATACGAATTCTACAAGTATGTCCATCTGTCCGAGGTTGGTAACTGCATTGGATCTGGTATCGGAGGTACCCATGCTCTACGAGGCATGTACAAGGATCGGTATCTGGACAAGCCTCTCCAGAAGGACATCCTGCAGGAATCTTTCATCAACACAATGAGTGCTTGGGTGAACATGTTGCTCCTGTCGTCTACGGGTCCTATCAAAACGCCTGTCGGTGCGTGTGCCACCGCTGTTGAGTCTGTCGACATCGGCTACGAAACGATTGTGGAAGGCAAGGCAAGAGTCTGTTTCGTTGGTGGCTTCGATGATTTCCAGGAAGAGGGTTCCTACGAATTCGCGAACATGAAGGCAACCAGCAATGCTGAGGATGAATTCGCCCACGGCCGTACGCCTCAGGAGATGTCAAGACCCACAACCACCACACGTGCAGGCTTCATGGAATCCCAAGGCTGCGGCATGCAACTCATTATGAGCGCTCAGCTGGCTTTGGACATGGGTGTGCCAATCTACGGAATTATCGCGCTTACCACGACCGCCACCGATAAGATTGGCCGCTCTGTGCCCGCCCCCGGTCAGGGTGTCCTCACGACGGCGCGTGAAAACCCTGGTAAATTCCCGTCGCCTCTGCTTGATATCAAGTACCGCCGCAGGCAACTCGAATTGCGCAAGAAGCAGATCAGGGAATGGCAGGAGTCAGAACTATTGTATCTTCAGGAGGAGGCCGAGGCGATGAAAGCTCAGGGCTCGGAGGCATTTGATGCGACCGAGTACATGCAAGAACGAGCCCAGCATATTAACCGTGAAGCCATCAGACAGGAGAAAGATGCGCAATTCAGCCTTGGTAACAACTTCTGGAAACAAGACTCGCGTATTGCTCCCCTGCGCGGTGCCCTTGCCACATGGGGTTTGACTGTGGATGATATCGGCGTTGCCTCTTTCCATGGCACATCTACCGTCGCAAATGACAAGAACGAATCCGATGTGATATGTCAACAGATGAAGCATCTCGGTCGCAAGAAGGGTAATGCCCTTCTCGGTATCTTCCAAAAGTACCTCACTGGGCATCCTAAAGGTGCTGCTGGTGCTTGGATGTTCAACGGATGTCTGCAGGTCTTGGATAGCGGCTTGGTCCCGGGTAACCGGAATGCTGACAATGTCGACAAGGTCATGGAGAAGTTTGACTACATTGTTTACCCCAGCCGCAGTATCCAGACGGATGGCATTAAAGCTTTCTCTGTCACTTCCTTCGGGTTCGGCCAGAAGGGTGCTCAGGTTATTGGTATCCATCCCAAGTACCTGTATGCTACTCTGGATCGCGCGCAGTTCAATGCCTACAAGGCCAAGGTTGAGACTAGACAAAAGAAGGCTTACCGATTCTTCCACAATGGCTTGGTTAACAACAGCATATTCGTTGCCAAGAACAAGGCGCCTTACGAGGACGAACTTCAAAGCAAGGTGTTCCTCAACCCAGATTATCGTGTGGCGGCGGACAAGAAAACGGCCGAATTGAAGTATCCACCTAAGCCCCCGGCTGCCGCCGACAAGGGAGCCGAAAGTACCAAGGCTGTGATTGAGTCTTTGGCAAAGGCCCACGCCGCCGAGAATTCGAAAATTGGCGTCGACGTTGAAAGCATAGCGAGCATCAACATCACAAATGAAACTTTTGTCGAAAGGAACTTCACGGCGAGCGAACAACAGTACTGCCAGAGTGCCCCATCTCCGCAGTCTTCTTTTGCGGGAAGATGGAGTGCAAAGGAGGCCGTCTTCAAATCCTTGGGTGTTCCCAGTAAAGGCGCTGGAGCTCCGCTGAGCGACATTGAAATCGAGAACGACTCCAATGGGGCGCCTATTGTGAAGGTAAGATCATCCACCAACCTGTGCGGTCCTCACGAGACAATGTGCTAACAAATCTATAGCTTCATGGAGCTGCGGCTGAAGCTGCCAAGGAAGCTGGTGTCAAGCAAGTCAGTGTCAGCATCAGCCACGATGATGCGCAGGCTGTTGCAGTCGCAATTGCACAGTTCTAAAATGTTTGATGAGTATGACTGAAGTTTCGATTTTGTTCTCAGCATATAGATTTTATCACTAGCACTTAATGCATACACCTACCTGTTCAGCCTCAAGTACGACAATCTATAGCTTCTATCCGACTTCTTCGTCGACTGTTCTTAGGATCTATAAAAAGTAAAGGATGATCTAACGCCGATGCACGCAACACTCCACACTCTGGAGATCACCAATACGAGGCTATTAGCGCCGACAGCTGTACATTACAATTCACCAAATTCACATCAATAGAAGAAGGCTGAGCTGGTATGGGAATACGTTGCTTTCCAGATTTTGGAACACTCTTCAAACCTGCCTCGAGTACAACATAGAGAACATCGTCATCGCCAACGATCTCGAACTCTGAGCTCACAAAGTTAACGACATTGTCAAATCTCCAATTGTTGCGGACCTAATACTGGAATTTTCATCACCTATCCGTTTGTGTCAGAAAGAAAGATAAACAAGTCACCTATGAGCCTCCAGCTGCTCGACTCAAAGGACCCCAGTTCGCTCTTGGGTTCACCTGGTATCTGACAAGCCGCTTCCGCTGCCGCGTTTGTCGCCCAAGAGATTCATCGAAAACTACTTCAAAATCGGAGCACGCTGGAGGGTCGTTCTGCGCTTTAGCGCCCTGGGAGTTGTTCCTCTGCTGCGAAATTTCGGCCGTCCCGTCTGCAGGGGCGTTGGGCGGATTTGTCTCATCCTTGCCCAGTGACGCCCGAGAGCCGGAGCGGTACAGTGCAGCCTCGACCCTGGCGATGACATCCGACATGTCTTTGCCGGTTTCAACGGCAGATGCGAGCTCCTTCTTGAGTCGAACTAATTGCGCGTCATCGTCCTGGTTGTTGTTCCTCTGCCGGCTCCTGGCCATAATACCAGCCGCCGCAGTCCCAGGTTTGATGGAGCCCTCTTTGTGGGGATGTTTCTGTCGTACCCATTCGCGCATGATTTCCCAAATAACGGCCCATGACGCGTCTGTGCGAACTGTGTTTGGTTTCGTGTGGCTGCGGCTGCATCGGTATCCCAAGTGGCGGAGAGCCCCGCAAAACTCGTAGAAGGGAACGGTGGTTGTGTGTAGGGCTTTTGAGACGCTGGAGAGGCTAAAGTAGAACGGGCTTGGTTCGCGGAAGGCGGGATCTGTTTGCGGGATGATGCTTTCAGCTAGTTCTGCTGCTGCTGGTGCATTCTTGTCACCTGGAGCGCCGGTTGATGGGGTCCCCTCTGCGGCCTCTTCGGGGGACAATTCCAGGCTGAGATCTTCTTCAAGTGCTGTGGTCAGCATGCCTTCGACCCTATCTATAGTCTGGTAGACGTCTCTGTCGACTTGGCGAAGGAGATCGAGGATCTTTTGGATATAGTGAGAATTGTGAAGTGGACCAGCCCACATCGGTCCGGAGAGATGTGTCTTCATGCCGCAATGCTCACAGTTCCGGTTTGCAGCTGGCGCTTGCGCAAACCCGAAGTGATAGAATGGGTTCCCCTTCTTGTCGAGCTTCTGTTTGGTTTGTGTCAACGGCTGAGTCGTCCACGCTCCACAGCCCTGGTCACAGTTGTAGACGAGCATCGTGTTGCCTGATGTGTACTTGACCTGTGCTGGAGACCGATGGATACGAACAAATATTCGGGCGTAAAAGTCAATTGATAAAGAGAGAAGAGGTTCAATCGCAAGACCATACTTTCCGGCAGATAATGCGACGCTGTTCAAGATCAGGCGCAGTCCGCCCTCATGAGAATGCGTTCCTTTCATTGGGACGCCACCATACAAGGAGAAAGACTTCTCAGGGTATCCATTCGACGCCCACACACCCGCATCGGTGCAGGTAATGCAGAGGAGACCCTCATCCTTGACGGCCTGTACGGCTGCATCTAGAAACGGCGCAGCAGTGCCGTACGGGTCCAGGTCTATGACATCGAATTTGCCCGTGTCATCTCTCGTATTCGATTTGGTAGCTGGCTTGAGCCGGTTGTACATGTATATGCGAGCATCGCCGGTGTTGGGTTGAATGAGTTTCTCCAGTTTGTTGTATTCAATGTTCTGTTTCATCGATTGGATCGCAGAGCTTGACAGGTCATTCGCAACCACGCGCGTGACGAAGGGAATCTCCGAGGCGTATCTTAGGGCACGCAAACCAGACGCAGATAAAGCATCTAGGATCGTGAAGGGAGTGACGTGAGTGTTCGCTTTGGGGTCCGTAGTCGGCGCCTGTTGTTTGCCCTCTTCGGTCGCTGTGGCCTCATTATCCTGTTTGTTGCCCTGCTCGTGGCTTTCCTCGTTTCGTTCATCCTCTCGCTTCCTCTTTCTGTTCCTCCGTTGATCCGTAAGTTTCCGCTTCTCGAATTTGTGCTTGCTGACTGCCATCACATGCTCTCCATAAACGCGGATCGCCAGAACGGTCAAATCACGATTGAATTGCTGAATAGGGTTATAAAAAACAGTCTGGTCCTCATCCTCGGGCTTGAGATCCCGCCTTGTGGCTTGCGTTGCTGCGGTCTCGGCCGGTGGCTTCAGGATATATGCTCGTCCTTCCCTGATGACTCTGTACTCCTTGCCGTCATGCTGCACCAACTGACCGGCGACATCGTTGGATGACATGATGTGGGAGAGACGTGAGGCAAGCCGCTTTAGGTGGAATGGGTAACGCGTGTTGTTGTATTTCGAGTTATCGAACACTCGGAGGTTGGCACTCGAAAATCTGGAGGGGAGATAATTGGTGAGGACGCGGTATGCTTTTCCAATATGCTTCATGAATCCTATAAAGATTGAGCGCAGTTGAAGGCAGTTGAAACTATCAAGACCATTAAGCAATTGCGCCAGCTATTTTCTTGGAAGCTCCCATCTGATGGGGGTTTTTCTCTGATGCGACTGGCGAGCAAAAAAAAAAAGTCCGGAGATCGCAAAGCGCACGGGCCTGCCAAGACACCTTAAAAAGAGCCCCTGTATGAAGGGAAACTACAGGATATCAAGATACATCAACCCTTGGCCCCTTGCATATTGTTGTCTGCATCTAGTACTGACGCGATCTTGGTACATGGCTGGACTGCAGCATGGCCTCGATGGATCCCACAGACCAGCAATCATATGAAGATTATTACAACATTATCATGTCGTCTATAAACATTACTATTATCATGTATTCTGAGTTTGCCAACACGCACTTAGACCCGCCTGTCCACTCATAACCAGCTTCCGATGACAGGTACCTGGCTATATATTTCATTCCAGCCTTTGGCCTCCCAGCCCGAACCCTCTCCGCCATTGCCGACAACCCAGAGCGCGCCGGCAAGCCATATGCACGCACCCAATGCAGCAACCTTGTTGAAGTTCCACCACATGCGCTTCCGCCTCTGAACATGCTGCTCGCTCTCTGTGAATCCCAGGTGGCCTCCAAGTGAGCCCTTCCCATCTCCTCGGGTTTTTCGAGCAGTGGTAATCCGCCAGCCCATCCAAGATGCGAGCCCCCCAAGAACATGGTATACTCCGACGAACACAAAGATGTGATAGTATGTAGCCCAAAACACGCGGCTGCGAGCAATTCCATGCGCGACAAAACTCAAGCTAATGCTGGAGCTCCCCCCGTCAACCATCACTGGTACGACGCGGTTGACGAGAACATGGGTCGCCAACAACGGAGCAAATGCGTATCCCAACCGTACCTGCAAGCTCATCCGAGGCCAGAAACTGAGCGCATATCTTTGGTCTCTTGTCTCGGCACCGTAGAGCCGCGCGCGACGAGAAGAGCGGATATTGCGAAGGGCGATTCCAGACGCGATATGTGCGAGAATAGGGATAGTCAAGATAACATGTTCGAATACCGGAGACTGGTAGATTGGCCTTGTGAGGAGGAAGTAGTTATCGCTCTTAGCAACCGACCGGGTCGCAATAGGGATGAGTGAGGTGTTTGCGAAATGCAGCGCGGTGAACAAAGTAGGAGGATAGGTCGAGTACCTCTGTACTGCAGACACTGTGTCATCGGACAATCAGCTTAGTGACGCCAACCTAAGCTCCAATGGCCTCCGAACTTACACCAAGAGTCCCAACTCTGCCCGCGAATACCAAGAGCAGGCCATCCAAAACTTCGAGTGCTAGTCGGGGGTTGATATCTGGGCGCATGAACTTCAGTCGAAATATCAGGGAAATTTTCGTCTACCGGAGAGGGGTCCAATTCTTGCATGGGTAATATTGATTTGGAATCAATGTCGTCTCGTGTTGGTGCATTCCTCTCGTAGGATGCCATTGCGGCGATTATGAATTCAAGGCGTGCTGCTACTGGAGTATCAATATCAAAGACCAATGGTATATCATGCAGGTAACAAAGAGAAGCGAAGAAAAAAAGACAAAAAAACAAGGTTAAAGAACGAGAGATAGATAAATAGAGCCTCTTTTGTTGATTCGTATTTTTGCCCTGAGAAGCGTTGGGGATCTTCGATCGTCATTATTTTTACCTCCGCCTCATTGGTTCTCTGCTGGCCAGGAACCTTAAATCCCCGTGGAGCAGCACTCCTGCAGGGACCAACCAGTTCCACGAGCCTGAGGTCGAGTCTGGTAGATTCGTGGTGACAGCGTATTCCGGGGACTGGGTTACATTATTTCATGTGTGTTTGTGACCTGCTGTCCACGTCTTTCTCTTACAAGTGCGGAGTATACATTGTCAGTCTGGCAGAGACCTCCGGGCGGTGGCTTCAGGACGGCAGAAAACGGTCTCCCGCATCACCTCCGAGAACTGGTCGAGCGGTGCAGAAGCCTTGAGTGTCCTCTCCATAGCTCCATGCACCATCCTAGCCTTCTATACAGAAACCCACAGCATAGTTTGCATGCTGACGGTTGAAAATGGGGCCGGTAAGGGTGTCCCTCTAACCCGATACGAGGTTTGCGACTGACCTTCCATCGTTTCAGCGTGGCTTTACAAACCCGGCTCCTAAGGTACGACAAAACATAGTGCCCGGCTCATGCGCGCAATGACTAATTTGATGGCCTATCTCTCATAGACCGAATCGGCACGCTCGGCCCTAAGTTCCTTCACCTGCACTCTCTGCAACAAGTCCTACTCACGGCACCCCGAATATGAAGCCCACATCGGCTCCTACGATCACCAGCATCGCAAGCGTCTTCAAGATCTCAAACAGCTTTCGCGAGACCCAAATGCCGCGGAAAAGGCGAGACGCGCCGAGAAAAAGGCCGACGCCGAGGCGGGGTTAAGAGTCCTCGAAACTGCGAAGGCAGCCCCTGCCCCGAGCACATCAAGTGGCGGAGGCGGCGGAGGCTTCAAGAAAGGCGGCTTCAAGAGCTCCTTTAACGCCGTCAAGGGCCCGGCTGCTCCTGTGGCTCCGACGAAGAAAAATGTGCTAGGTAATGACGATGACGAGGGAGATAGTACGCCGGCGGCGGAGAGGGCGACTGATGCTGTCCGGTCCAAATCCGACAAGCCGTCCGCCGTCTTACGTGAGACAGGCGAAAGTGACACGGAGGAGGAGTATGCATTTGATAATGTGGACGGAGGGTATTATGCTCCGCAGAGACCAACAGATTGTTTCCCTGGATGTGCCGGGAGCAACCATGCTTCCCTGGCATAATAAGGTCTAGGGAAAGGTCGGACTATCAGGTAACAGCATAGTCGGGCCTTTATGGCAATGCGTTGAAGTCGACGTAGTACTTCTTGACTCCTCGGAGATGTATATTTGTTTAAGAAATTGGGCGCCATCGCAGTCAAAGCCGGCTTATACGGGAATCAAAACATGGTTTTCTGCAATGGTATGCTCGGAATTTTGGTCTAAATGGTGCTGAAGATAATAGTACAGAAATCATGAAGCTGTTCAAGCTGGTAAAGGAGACCGCAACAACGACAAGGAACGGGAAAAGAATGCATTATGCTGTGAGGTTCTCCCCCGCCCCACCTAACTACTAACAGACGGTAAATTTACAGTCGGAGGAGCTTGGCAGCCTGGCCGACGATGGTGTCCTCCTGAGGGAAGCTCATCGCCTCCAGACCAGCGGCGTAAGGAGTAGGCACCTCAGCACCAGTGACACGGACAGCGGGGGCCGTCAGGTAGTCGAAGCCGTACTCCATGGACAGAGCCAGAATCTCGGAGCTGACACCGAACATGGGGAAACCGGATTCGACGCACATCAGGCGGCCGGTCTTCTTGAGGGACTGGATGATGGTCTCAACGTCGAGAGGCTTGACGGAGCGGAGGTTGATGACCTCAGCCTCGACGCCGTACTTTTGCTTCAGCTCAGCCGCAGCGGTGAGGGACTGTCCGACGCAACGCGAAAGGGTAACGATAGTGAGGTCCTTGCCGGGGCGCTCAATCTTTGCCTTGCCGATGGGGAGGACGAAGTCGTCCTTCTGGGCAGACTCGCTCATAGGGAAGGCCTGGCCGTAGAGGAGTCTAGACACGATTAGCCTGAGAATCGCCTTCTATAGGATTGGCTGGTTATATTCGTACTCGTTCTCCAGAACAACGACAGGGTTGGGGTCGCGGATGGCGGCTTTCAACAAACCCTTGGCATCCTCAGCGCTCCAAGGCGCAACAACCTTCAAACCAGGGATGCTGCCGTACCAAGCGGAGTAGTCCTGGGAGTGCTGGGCAGCAACACCAGCGGCGAAACCGTTGGGACCACGGAAAGTAACGTTGCAAGGCTGGATACCACCGGACATGTAGTGTGTTTTGGCGGCCGAGTTGATGATCTGATCGATAGCCTGCATGGCAAAGTTGAAGGTCATGAATTCACACTAATTACGCAGTGGCTGTTAGCTCAAACCGATCCTCCAGATATGCAGCTTGCATTGAATTAATGGAAACTCACAATGGGGTGCAATCCAGCCAGGGCAGCTCCAACTGCAAGACCGCAAAAGCCCGCTTCCGTGATGGGTGTGTCGATGACCCGCTTGGGGCCGAAGCGGTCCAAAAGACCCCTTGTGACCTTGTAACTATTGAGCGCAGAGTGTCAGGATGTCATCTAACAATCGATTGATAGGTGTTGAGAGAGTGAAGTCATACGCTCCGTTGTACTGTGCAACCTCCTCACCCAGAATGAACGTCTTCTGGTTGCGCTCCAACTCCTCGGCAAGGGCCTCGTTCAAGGCATCTCGTACAGTAACCTCCTTAGAGCCGCTCTCTGAGGCATACCCGCGGAAGCGCAGAATTGAGGGTGTGCAGGCAGTCTGAGGGAAAGGACGGGCCGCGGAAAGGCGCGAAGAGAGCAGACGAGCTGCTGGCCGGAAGAGTCGAGGAGAAGCCATGGCGTGTGAAGGGTAGCAAGAGCACTGAGAGATATATTCAAAATGAAGACTCCACTACCACACGAGGCGAGGAATAGAGATGAACAGCCAAAAAAAGAAACCCGGGCTACCAATCTCGTTCGGGATGCGATTTTTTGGTGAGAGCTCTGCATTGGAGTGTTGGGAGGTGCTGACTAAGCCCGGGTTCACCGGCGACTTCTTCCGTGTCCGCCTCGTCTCTGATAACGGAGAATCCTTGCTCCGGCTTCTGCTGACATGGAAGAGTGAAGTTTTAACTTCCTCAAGCTCCTATCAGTATTCTACTGTCTCTGGGCCGTATCTCCAGCCATAGGCTCAAGAGCGCAATCTGAACTATGTCTCATCACTGTAAGTTAGCGTGAGGTCTTCCGTCTGTGATAAGGTGCTCTGTACTTTGATGTATATCACGTGGAAGCTGCTCTTGCTAAACCCTATCAGGAATGGTGTGGCTGGCAAGGTTCCAGAGTGGAGCTCCAGAGGTCCCCAGGTCCCATGCCCCAGATATAATGCCTGACCTTCAATCAACCTTTCCAATAATGTCAGTTATCCTATCTCGAGCTCTGTCGTATCCTTAGATGTAATCCAGCAGAGGATGGCTTCCGATCTCAGAGCTCTTGTTATTCTCGGCTTGTTTTCGGCAGCTGAAGCTATTCAGCCCTCCGCTCCAGATCCCATCGCAGCCCCATTGCGCGATCTGAAATGGGGCCAGCTTAACTTTCTTCATACGACGGATACCCATGGCTGGCTAGCTGGTCATCTCCAAGAGTATGAACATTTGTCTCAAGCTGAATCCTTTCTGAAACTAATAAGCACCTCGTAGGCCGTCCTACTCGGCAGATTGGGGCGATTATGTGTCGTTTGCTACACGCATGCGTGAAATAGCCGAGTCTCGTGGGCAGGATCTGCTAGTGATCGACACTGGTGATAGAGTGGAAGGCAATGGCCTCTATGACTCGTCAGAACCTAAGGGTTTATATATTTCCGAGATTCTGCGACAGCAACATATTGACGTATTGTCGTCTGGCAACCACGAGCTGTACAAGAAGAATACATCGGAGGCCGAGTTCTTGAAGACAGTGCCAAACTTTCAAGGTCATTATCTGGCATCCAACATCGATATTTTTCATCCTGAGACTGGAGAACTTGTACCACTGGCACCTCGATCCAGAAAATTCACGACAGAGAAGCAGGGCATTCGTGTTGTTTCCTTTGGCTTTCTTTTCGACTTCACAATGAACTATAACAACACGGTTGTCCAGCCAGTAGAAGAAACTGTCAAGGAGAGATGGTTTCAGGAAGCTATTCATGACCAGGAAGTGGATCTGTTCTTGGTAGTCGGACACGTGCCGGTTAGATCGAAGGAATACGACGCCATCTTCAGGGCGATACGAGTCAGCCATCCAGACACACCCATTCAATTCTTCGGAGGCCATTATCATATCCGTGACTGCGCTCGATATGATTCGAATGCCTATGGTCTGGCCAGCGGTCGTTTCATGGAAACTATTGGCTTCATGTCTATCGATGGTCTGTCTACCAAAGATAATCAGCTAAAGCCCGGGCACTTAACTCCTATCTTTGAGCGAAGGTATATCGACAATAATCTGTTTTCTTTTCATCACCATACTGGTCTCGATTGGACTACATTTCCCACGGAGCATGGCCGCAAGGTATCTCATCTTATCCAACAATCCAGGAGCGCCCTTCAGTTGGACGAGATCTACGGTTGTATTCCGAAGACCTTGTGGATGTCACGATCACCCTATAATGCCCAGGACAGCATTTACTCCTGGCTTCAGAAGAAGGTCCTTCCAGACATGCTAAGCAACGAAACTCGACAAGGTAAGCCAGCCTTTGCTATTGTGAACACTGGCGCTATCCGGTTCGATCTCTTCAAAGGACAGTTTACCCGTGATTCGGCATTCATAGTATCCCCATTCACAAGCGGCTTTCGTTATCTGAAGGACATCCCGTATGACAAGGCTGCGCTGGTTTTGGAGGTCTTAAACAAGCAGCCGAAAATCTTTACAGCCACTCGGGACCTAACTGACTCTCTACCTTGGGCCCTTGCGACCCCAGAACAAGCTGCTTACGGCAATGGATTTGGCACTAGTCGGGTGCGCCGTGACGACCCGATCCTCAACATGCCTATGGACCAGAAACCAATGTTCAGCAACGCTGATTCCCGGCTTGAAGTTATACCTGGGTACACCACTGCAGATGATCTCGGGGTAGATGGTGATGATACAGTCCATTCTACTATCGGTTTCTATCAGATACCGAACTGCATAAACGCCCTAACTTTTGACACCGGCTCTGCCGTGCCGGAATCGGTGGACCTTGTCTATATTGACTTCATAGAGCCTTACGTGGCTTTGGCGGCCAAGTTTGCCGCTCTTGATATCGATGTCCCCCAAGAAAGCGATGTTTACATGCCGTCAATTACATTGACAGATCTTATTGTAGACTGGGTGAAGGCCAACTGGGCCTGCGCTGCATAGGCTAGGTACGCTTGTTTAGTTAATAGACTACTTGCTGATTCAGTTAATCTGTTATAATCGAGCCAATTGTATCCTGTCGTGCTTGATTCTTTATGATTAGATCACAGCATCAAGCTTTTACTGAGACATTTGCATATATTACACTTGCTTATCTCTAGTCGTCACCTTCGAACTTGAGCAGGCCCTTTCCACCCCTATATCCACTGAGAGTTCCCTGAACAGCCTCTGCAAGTTCGGGGCCTTCAGTGTCCCAGCTCCATTTGGCTTCTTCCACAGGGATATCCTTGAATTTCCCTGCTCGCGTTAATTGCAGAATGTCCTTTATCGTGTTCTCCTTGAGTTCCGGATTCTTGTCGCCCCATTTACTGACCCAGAAACCATCAAACACGAGGTTTTTGAAGATCAAAAGACCCGATGGTAAAGCGACAGGCTGCTTTGACATGGCCCCATACGTAACCATGTGCGAGCCGGGCGCCAGAACCTTGGCCAGAGCCGTGGCACTCTTACCACCGACGCAGTTGAGAGCCAGTCGGATAGGCTCTTTACCCTCTCGAGTCAACTTCTTGACAGTGTTCTTGAACTCACCGGAAAGTAGCTCTGCCTCGGTGACCACCGCCGTGGCACCTAGGTCTTTCAGTTCCTGCTTCAGCTTCTCAGTTTCCTCAGGCGTGGGCCGCTCACGGACAACATTGAGTGTCTTGATTCCCCATTCCCTTCCGAGCTGAATAGCAGCACGGCCGACGCCACTGTTTGCGCCGTTCTGAATAAGCCACTCTTCACCAGCACGCATCCAATCCCAGTCGCAAAAGTCCTTGATCATGCGGTACGCAGTAACTGGGTTAACACTGACAGTGCTAACCTGTAACGGACTGAGGCCCGCTTGGTCCTCGATCTTAATCAATTGCGACTCGTCGAGCTGGGCGTGCGTGCGCCATGTACCCTGTCCTGTACGTTTCATGACAACCCAATCATCCTTTTTCAGACCCTTAACCTCGGGCCCGGTTGAGATGACTTCGAAGGCGCCCTCGTTTCCGGCAATGGCAGATGGCTCGTTGGTGCCCAGCCTCGTATCGAATTGAGGTTTGCTCGGGTATACGCCCTGGATCTGGTTCACGTCGGCGGGGTTCAGGGGCGCGGCGAGAAGACGAAGGTTGACTTGCGTCCCATTGGGAGCGGAAATTGAGTGCTTATGGAGTCTGTGAGGGAGGAAATTGTCAACGCCGGTCACTGGGCTCGTCAATAGCTGTTATGGGCCACTCACTGTAGAACATCTTTCGGCTCCCCATACTTAGAGTAGACAAGCGCTTTAGCTTGTGTGTAGCCGTATGCTGAAATGTATCTTCGAGAATCCACTCGCGAACTTGAGATCCGGTTCCGAACTTGACGCGCGATGGCTGAAGAAATGGAGGGGGTGGAGGTACTTCGAAAGGACGTCGGAACCGCCGACGTCCCTGTTACGGATCGCACAGAGCAGCGGGAGAACATATTGGTTATATTTTAGCTTGGGTAAGAGTTTGGAGCAGTTGTGTCAAGTCGCGAGACGCTGAAATCTAAAGAAGCCGAGCACTGAGAGCTTCGCGGATGACGTCGTATCCTTGTCCTCGGGCCGACGGAGCTCCATGCATAATGCCGTTGCATCAATCTTCATTGTATATATACTCGCAATGCACAAGGTTATGGGCCTGCTGTTAAAACTGTAGAGTCTCAGACACCAGTATTGAAAGAGTATATCACAGATGGTCATCAAAGCCACAACCTCGTGGTACATGCTTACCGAAGCTATATATTTCTGCATGGCAATGGAGACTTCTTACGGGGGCTAAACCTCCAACTCCCTTGAGAAAATGGAGAGGAAGCGTGTTCAAGCTGCCACTTACGTGTCAAAATTCTATGAGTCATTGATCACTAACAATGTGTTTCGTATGATCATCGATTCTTTAGAGAGCTGGAGAGAGAAACCCGTCAGGAGCACGGACCACCCAGAGGATCTGGAGTCCTGCATGTCTTCGTCCGCAACGGCTCCGATCTTCAATCCCTGTGACATCCACTCCCACGGCCTCAATGTCCCTCTTGCTCGAAGCCGAGAGATATGTCGCTAACCAGAGTTCCCGCGCCGCTCTCAATGCCTTCATAACCCCTTTGCGCAGCCAATCGGGCCGATGGCATGATCAGGCGAAAGATGCGGACACTCGGGGGAAGCAGGGTATGGTGATTATTGTTTGAGATCCTATTACTTACCCACGCCGACCGATCCGCTAATACAGCTATATCTGGCATAGGGAAGGCAAAGTCTAGACTAGACGGCCGACTTGTCGCGATCAAGGACAACATCTGCACCCGCGATCTCCCCACGACATGCGCTTCGCAAATCCTCAATGCATACACAAGCCCGTTCAATGCGACAGTAGTCCAACAACTGGAAGATGCTGGTGCGATTATCGCCGGAAAGACCAACCTGGATGAGTTTGGCATGGGGTCTCATTCTGTCCATTCGCGATTCGGTCCCGTTAAGAATACACGCCGCGGCGACGATTCGAATTATATCTCTGCGGGAGGAAGCTCCGGTGGAAGCGCACTCGCCGTCGCTACGGATCAGTGCTACTCGTATGTGTCACCAACTGGCCGAACCAAGCGGGGTGATCCTCTAATTTGAGAGAAAAGAGCACTAGGAACGGACACTGGCGGCTCTATTCGCCTTCCGGCTGCATATACAGGAACTGTTGGCTTCAAGCCGTCTTACGGACTCTTATCGAGATGGGGTGTTGTGGCGTACGCAAACTCGCTGGACACAGTCGGGATAATGGCGAAGCGAACATCAACGGTCCGGGATGTCTTTGGTATGTTCAACGTCTAAAAATCCATGGGAAAGCAGTCGCTGATATAAACTAATAGACATTCTGAACCAGCATGACCACCGTGACCCAACCAGCCTCTCCCCGTCATCGAAAGCCAGGATATCATCAGCGTTGAAATTACCGCACCTCTCATCCCGCCTCACATCCTCCCCCCTTCGGATTGGTGTTCCGCTCGAATATAACATTTCCGAACTCGCCGCGCCAGTGCGGGAATCATGGCGTCGCTCAATAGAGTTCTTGCGTCAGCAAGGACACACGATTCGACCTGTATCATTACCCATGACAAAGTCAGCATTGTCAGCGTACTACATACTTGCTCCAGCCGAGGCATCTTCCAACCTGGCGAAATACGACGGAGTCAGATACGGAACTCGGTCAGAGGACGGCAATGATGGGACAGAATCAGAAAGCCACCTATACGCAAAGACCAGGGGCGAAGGATTTGGCGAAGAGGTTAAGAGACGAATTATGCTTGGCGCATTCAGCCTGAGTGCCCAGGCAATCGACAACTACTTCATCCAGGCACAGCGCATCCGGCGTCTTGTGAAGCATGATTTCGACGCCGTATTCAGGGCAGAGCATCCCCTGGCAGCCGAGACATCGGCTGCAGAACCCCAGGAGCGACCAGCCGGTGTTGATGTCCTCATTTGTCCAACTGCACCAACCCCTCCACCATCCATATTTGGCGTTACAAACGTCAATGCATCAAGATCACCGTTGGACGCTTATGTCAATGACGTTTTCACTGTCCCTGCTAGTCTAGCTGGCCTTCCAGCTATTTCCGTCCCCGTCCCCGGGAGTGAGGATTTGACCGGTATCCAGGTCATCGGACAGTACGGTGATGACGAACTCGTGCTGAAAGTGGCAGAAGTATTAGAAGAGCAAAGTTCGTAAACCATGTATTATATCAAAAGCTGAATTTGAAGATCAATACGGGACAAAATACCCCAAGTCCATTGATATCCGTGCAGATACTCCAAGTTCGACTTTAAATATATGCACCCTTTGGAGAGTTGATTCATAAAACGTAGTCATGTTGTACATCCAATAAGTCACATAACCAATTCGGCCCATGCAATACCCGTGAAGAAGTGTAAACCAATTGATTGAAGCGAGGAACACCAGCACCAAAGCAGACGTTGAGCCACCGCCTCAAACCCCATTCATGAAAGTATCCTCAGGTTCCGGCGGCATAGGCAAGTCAGCAGCCGGCGTGCTCGCCGCGCCAACGCTCATCGTATCTTCAAACCCAGGATGACTCGTGTCCTGATCCGCAAGTTTGATGTTCGCGGCAAGAGTCCCAGAGTTAGGCTCTGCAGGACCCGTGGACAAGGTAGTAGCAGGGTCATAGGCAGCGCCGACGCCGCCCTTGAGCACGTCGGTCCCTCCTACAGCGCCAGCGCCAGAGCCGTCCATTTCAGCGTTATTGACGATATCGCTGTCCACGCCGCCCCAGACGAGCATTGCTTCGACCTCGTCTACTATATCGGCCACGACGTCTTCGACGATTTGCTCATTGAAGCGCTTTCCTATCCCGCTGACTGGCTCGCCGTTGTCTGTATCTGACGGAGGACCATACCACCATGGTCCTTCGAAGCGGCATTCAACGGCGCCACCTCCGTAACAGCTCACGGCTGGGTAGTACCCGATCATTCCATCGTCGGCATTTTCGCGCTCGCCGAGGCCTAGATTGTTGGTGCCGTTTGCGAGCCTGCTAGCCGGTGGTAGGAAGGTATATAACTCCTTGAACGGTGTACCCATTTTTAGACCATTTTTGAATATTGTGATGCTCGAGCCGGGTAACGTGCGTAGTGAGGCGTCTTCCCCATTTAATGGAGATGGAGGGCCAAACGTTGGGGTTTCTTTGAGATTGAAAGCATAGTCGCGTAACTGCTTCGTAGGGAAGACGTTGGACTGTTGCCAGCAGAAGTCATTTTTGTAGTGGAAAGGAATGCGATCACGAATGATATTTGTTGCTGAGCCAGGTTTGTGTTTTGATGGTGAGTTGTCGCTGCCAGGGTCGTATGTTCCTTCGACGATTTTCCTCTGCAGCGAGAGCGGCGGCAGGGTGATTAGCATGCCAATGACATCGCCCTCCCGAATTGACTCGCCCTTTGGGAAGAAGTATTCGCACCGCATGCGATTAACGACCTCGCCGTTTACATCGCGGATGCCATAGCCGTAGCAGTCGACCCCTACGTTGACATCGAGATCCGCCTCCCTGCGAGCAAAACCAAGGCGGACATGACCTCTGGACGGCAAACTGGAGTTGCTATTTGATGATGCTGCCTCTGACTCGCTCATTACACCATTTATAATCCGAGCCTCATAGTAGTATGACCCTTCGCGCGCGCATACATTGGCGCGAGCTGTGTGCCACGGGTCGTTTGTCGTAACTGCAAGCGCGTCCTGAGAAAAGAAGATTGCAGCCGGTGAGTCCTCAAAACTGAATCGTGCATGATAAGGAGGGACATCCGTCTGGCGGTATTTGATGTGCGAGAAATCCGTATCGGCAATGGCATAGCTATATCGGAAACCGTTCTTATTCGTGAGCTTGTCAACGACCTCATAGAATTCCCAACTCTGGCCATCCACCGCTGACATTTTGCGCACTGCGAAATTCAATTGGCGAGGCTGAGGAGGAAACAGGTCTGAATGTCTGGGCTCCCCGACTGCGATTGGTCGTAAAATACTAAGATCCGAGCTCGGGGCCGCGGTATTGTGTACAGCAACTGCCTTCTTTTTTGGTGGTGCATTTTCCTGGTCCAGTCCCTTGGCCTCTCTCTTCTTCCGGCTATCGCGTTTGTTCCGTTTGGATCTTACAGTATCAGCCTGGCCCGAGGCGGTACTGAACGGCGCTGGCGGGGATCTGGCATTGTTGTCTAATTGTGACCCATTTGGTAGAGAAGCGTTTACTGGGTTCAGGGTAGGCGAGTTGATGCCGGAAGAAGGGGCGGGCGATTCGGCTGCATAAGTAGATGTCATGATGAGAGAATTGTTGCAAGACAGGGGCACTTGCCCTCGTGTCCGCGGATTGGTGGCGCGACTCCAAGAATTCTGTACCGAGTACGGCCAGTTCAAGTGTATTGAACGACTTCAGTACGCAGGTGAGATGTGCTTTGCGGGCGACTGATTGAAGGACTAGCTGGGGTATTGAACGGCGGAAGAAAGGAGGAGATGCTGTTTTGGGGTCTACTGTCAAAGCTGAATGGTGATTTCGTTGACGCAATTTCAGTACTCTGATGGTTGATTGTCTGTAGCGCGTGAGCAATCGTAGCACTAGAAGAGAGCGAGAACTTGCACGAAGGTTTGTCAGCAACATACCTTGACAGGAGAGTAAGGTAGGTCTACGGTGTTTAGATTCTGGAGCTCCATGAGAACCAAAGGCGGTCAAGATAACTTTGCGATAGGCGTGATCACATGACTGGCGGGGCCGATAAGAAAAAAGTGAATATCTACAAATTTACACACAATTGCAGTCGATCGATCGGGAAGGGGTTCATGAGCGCCAGTTTTGTTCGTTTGCTACGACATTTAGGAGATATTTTGCCTGCGACATCCTCGACGATCAGTTTAGAATCTTGTCCCCGAGATAAGCCAACATGCCCAAAGCGACGTCTTCTCGTGCTGCCGCCGCTGCCCGCCGACACAATCCTCTTGCTGAGGATATTGTTGGCACCGGACACCTCCGGACAGCACCAAGCAAAAAGACCAAGCGCAGGTCTGGCAAGGAGGAAGATCAGGAGGATGGGGAGCGCTTTGTAGACGCCAAAACGTCC
Source organism: Aspergillus undulatus (assembly GCF_047715775.1). Taxonomy (NCBI): domain Eukaryota; kingdom Fungi; phylum Ascomycota; class Eurotiomycetes; order Eurotiales; family Aspergillaceae; genus Aspergillus; species Aspergillus undulatus. The sequence goes on along the minus strand of NW_027396698.1, from coordinate 47,536 downwards.
CGCAAAATCCTACAAATCGGACAAGAACTCGCGGATGAAGATGAGGCCGAACAGAAATCCGCACGAGGAGTCCCCACAAAGCAAACAAATACGGCATTTGACTTCCAATCTCGATTCGACGATGAAGATGTGTTTTCGGACGACGACGGGAAATTCAACGAGGATCGATGGGACGACGAAGAAGAAATTGAGGAAGTAGTATGTGGCCGAGGCTCTAAGAGTGTATGAAGACATCCTCTAACTGATGTTCTAAACAGGAGGTTGATCCAAATGATCTCGATGTTTTCCACAAGTTCGTTCCTCGAGGCGATGAGGACCCAATATTTAGTCCCAGCGGACCAGAGACAAGCGGTCAAACTACAAATCTCGCGGACCTTATTCTAGAGAAAATCGCCGAGCATGAAGCGAAGCAAGCTGGAAATGCCGGAGGACCCATAATCCAAGGCGGAGGTCTTCCGGAAGATGCCGTTCAAATCCCGGCGAAAGCTGTGGAAGTATACGAGAAGTAAGTGCTGTTGAAGTGTCAACGCCCCATGTGCTCGCCTCGAGATACTAATAAAAGTCAGGGTTGGCATGATACTTTTCCGCTACAAATCAGGACCCCTCCCGAAACCGTTCAAGATTCTTCCTACTGTTCCGAATTGGCAAACGCTCCTTTCTATCACCCGCCCTGAGTCCTGGACGGCCAACGCTATCTACGCCGGCACCAGGCTATTCATCTCCCACAAGCCCGCCGTTGCGCAAGAGTACATATCGACAGTACTGCTCGAACGTGTGCGCGAGGAGATCTATGAGCACAAGAAACTCAACGTCCACACCTACAACTCTATGAAGAAGGCCCTTTACAAGCCGGCCTGTTTCTTCAAGGGACTGCTCTTCCCCTTGGTCTCAAGTGGGACCTGTACCTTGCGAGAGGCTCATATCGTGTCGTCCGTAATCGCGCGTGTCTCTATTCCCGTGCTGCATTCGGCGGCAGCATTGCTTCGCATGTGTGACCTTGCCGCCGAGCAATCCATGAAGTCGCTAGAAAGCACTGGTGCGGTAAACACGTTCATTCGAGTCTTCTTGGAGAAGAAGTACGCTCTTCCATACAAAGTCATTGATGCCCTGGTCTTCCATTTCTTGCGGTTCCGCGCAGCCGACCCAGCGGAAGATGCCATGACCGACGGGCCTTCGAAAGCATACAAACTTCCTGTTCTCTGGCACCAGTCACTCCTGGTGTTTGCGCAGCGTTACCGAAATGACATCACTGAAGACCAGCGAGAAGCCCTCCTGGATCTGCTGTTAGTTCGTGGACACAAGGACATTGGACCTGAAGTGAGGCGTGAGCTGTTGGCGGGAAGAGGTCGGGGTATAGTAGCTCCTGACCCTGAGAGGCAGACCGCGCTTGATGCCGGGGATGATACAATGGACACCACATTATAGAAGAATGTTGAGTTTTTCTTTTGCTGCATCGACTCTGGATACACTTGATTGTTCTCATGTATTCATGCTTGTTCACGAATTGGGTGGCGTTATCTGATTTTGTGCTTCGTGACCTGCATCAATGATTCCCAAGCTGGAGATGATTTTTTTTCGATTGATCGATTGTGTGACCTCGTTGAGTTGTTCGCTAGATAGTCTGTCAATCGGTCAAAAGCCAGATAATTCCGGCGTGACATTTGTTCCAGCGAAGCGTAGTCTACTTCGTAGATGCACGAATGTCGTACAGTAGCCACTAGTCCACTATTCGGGAGTCAAGCAAGACTGATCTGTCAAGCCAAAACCTCCTTTTTAAGGGTATGATTAAGATCTGGCTATGTCTATGCAATAAGATACGTAGCGATGTCCGGACACGGTCAGTTTATCGCAATGCTGTGGAATGAAGGTCCTTGCCTCCTTTCTGTGGTCCCATATTAAGGGGTCCTCAAGCTAGAAGCCCCGGAAGTAACGCGGCGAGTCGTGCGTCGTGCGCGATCTACGGAGATCAAACCTCCGAGTTTTTCAAGGTTGCGAGTCTGCGACTACGTAGTACTTGGAACGCCTTGTTAGAGGATACTCTGACGAAGGACGTATTCAGCTATGCATATTGTTTTCCTTCAGCCTGAAGTCCAAGTGGCAGCCATCCCAGCCGGTAAGGCGAAAGCCTTGATGACCTCAGTGGGGTGGATTGCGCGCTGCATGAATTCGCGGTTCAATCATGAAGGAACGTTCCATGGTGCGTTCCGCTTATTGTTGTCAAGGAGTCAAGGTTGTGTGAATTGTGGAGGGGCAGTGTCCAGTGGACCTAGACTAGGCCACCTCAATTCGTCCTACGCACAGGTATCCAATCAGAATGACGATGGCGATATGAATTCGAGATGAACAGGCCACCAATAATACAACAATAAGAAGTTTCACAGGGATTGGGGGAATGTGTTGATGGTAATGGTGAATGATGAAAAAGGAGTAGACTTTTGTGTGTGTGCGACTGCGGACTTGGACGGCTTCGAGCCCTGGGGTGAAATGGCCATGATCTTCGTCAGACCCGAGTCTGGACTGTCTGTCACTCTGTCTGAGACTCTGAGCCGTCGTTCTGCTCACGGTGCACCTCCTGGTTGATCGATAGGCATGGGGCGGAAGCTGCGCAGCGATGCAACAGCAGGGTTCCACCTTGTCGCAGATTGAATTCCAAGGCTCACTGGGTGGTCTCGGAATAAGAGGGGCCATTCCGTGAATAGAAACCGGGGCCATTATTGGGCCATGGGCCGTTGGCATTCACAGGCCGGTGGATTCCTCGTCACGTTACCTGTGGCTGACTCCCCCTTTGAAAGGAGGCCACTTGTCCTTTAAAGAGGCGCTGAGTCCCCGGCCATCCTGAGCATCAGCACAAGTCTCTTGTGAACAACTGTCCTTTTATATTATCCACACTTGTTACCTTGGTACCTGAGCCCAACACTTTCACTGGGATCTGGCCTCTGGCTACGTTCTCGTTATGACACCGTGGCCTCTGTCTTCATGACTAGGCAATCATCCACGTCTCGGCTTTATTAACTCCGTCAACCTCATCAACTAAAACAACCAATTTCGATCTGTCATCATATTGTTGCACCTAGTAACATCGAGTTGTTTGAGATCACCAGAATAGCCATTACCAGTGAAAATGGAGGACGCTTTTACAGACTCTTTGCCTTCTACTCCGTCTCCGGAGGTCCCTGTCCTTACCATCTCTCCGGCTGACACATCTCTCCAAACGGAGGATGTGGCGGCAGAGCCTGACAGTAAGGCTGAGGAGAAGAAGCCAGCGAAGAAGAGAAAGTCCTGGGGCCAGGAATTACCAGTTCCCAAGACAAATTTACCTCCTAGGTATGTTGAACCGCCAACTTGACTGACTCCTTAACATCAGCTAACGTTTATCGTAGAAAACGCGCCAAAACAGAAGATGAGAAGGAGCAGCGCCGGATTGAGCGAGTCCTTCGCAACCGCGCAGCCGCACAGACATCTCGCGAGCGCAAGAGGCTAGAAATGGAGAAGCTTGAGAATGAGAAGGTCGACATGGAACAACAAAACCAGTTCCTCCTTCAGCGACTCGCTCAGATGGAAGCGGAAAACAACCGTCTCAGCCAGCAAGTCGCCCAGCTCTCAGCAGAGGTCCGAGGTTCCCGTCACAGCACTCCGATGGCCAGCTCTCCTGCCTCAGTGTCACCAACTCTCACTCCCACCCTATTCAAGCAAGAGGGCGATGAGATCCCCCTCGACCGAATCCCCTTCCCGACTCCATCCGTTACCGATTACTCCCCCACCCTTAAGCCTTCCTCTCTGGCTGAGTCCACCGACCTGACACAACATCCTGCAGCGATGTTGTGTGACCTGCAGTGTCAGTCGGCGGACTCGAAGGAGATGGCAGCGCCCTTTCGCTTTTTGACCTCGGAGCCACTGTCAAGCACGAGCCTTCGAATGACGTTACAGCTCCTCTTTCTGACGATGACTTCCGCCGCCTATTCGACGGTGATCCATCCTTTAAGTCAGATCCTTCTGTCCTTGAAGACGGGTTCACCTTTGGCGTTCTCGACTCAGGAGATTTATCAGCATTCTCATTTGATTCTATGGTTAATTTTGACACCGAGCCTGTCGCCTTTGAAGACGTCGAGCAACCCCACGGCCTTCCGGATCCGACTTCTTGCAAGATTGCTAGCTTGCAACCCAGCCATGGCGCGTCCACTTCGCGATGCGACGGGCAGGGCATTGCAGCTGGCAGTGCGTGAGAGGTTTTATCAGGAAGATCGTTCGGTTTCCGATGTTTCAGGGTGTCGATGGAGCTGGGAATCCTTATTAACCCTGGCATCGGCGATAAATATTCTTGAGAAGCCAGAGCGACGGAGAAGAACTCTCAGCGGCTTGAAGTCGTTGCAGAGTGTTCAGCGTAATATTCTAGGGAAGCGTTACAGAATCACGAGGAGTTTATGGAATTCAACAATCAATTCAGGGAGGCGTTGACGTCTCTGTTATGGGAAAGGGCCTACGAGAATTGTACATTAGCGTTCTTCCACTATTATCAAACAAACAAGCCAGCGATGGAATCTTTCAAAATCATCACAGTATTGTATGCTTTGTAGTTTGAAACCAATAAGCTTAGAGATTTATCAACCTTGAGCATCTTTGTTGCCGTTCAGCAGGAGTGAACCGCAGCATGAACACTGTCTGCGGAGATAATAAATGATGACCCCGGCCCGGGTGTCGGAATGACGTTCGCCACATCAAGGCACCCCCTCAATTCTAGACCAGCTTTCTCTTCTCAACCCAACCATCAGATTTCTGGAGACCGCATTTTCTCTCTTTTTTGGATCTTCAGTTTTGTATTCTCGCCTCTATACAAGATGATTCGCAAGGACCCGATTTTCGAAGCCCGTACCAATGTCAAGGTGAGTCTCATGGTCCGCTGTTCTTACCGCTCCCTCAAGCACATCTTCGCGATAAGTGAATTACTTGTGTAATTACTTACGACACCTCCGCAGCTACACTCAAATCGCCTCAAAAAAGAGGCTGCCCGCGCCGAAGCGACATTCAAGTCCGAGAAAGCAAAGGCCGACAAGGCCATGAAAAACCGCGAATTCCAGATCGCCCGGATCCACGCCGGATCCGCCGTACGCGAGAAACGACGACAGGTTACCCTACGAGCGGAAGCGGCTCGTGCCGATGTTATAATCAACGAGCTGAAGGCGGCTCAGAGCACTCGAGATACGTCACGGACACTTGCGTTGGCATCACGAGGCTTAGACGCTGCATCGAGAAGCGTAAACCTTGAGACCCTTGTATCTCACGCAAACAACTTTCTCGCACGCTCAGAGGACTTCAAGATCGCTAGTAGCGCTATCGAAGATGTGGCCCAGGGTGTCTCGATGCAAGAATACGGGGCGGAGGGAGAGGCTGATGTTGATCGCCTGATGGAGCAACTTGCCGACGACGCCGGAGTGGACATGCGACTCGCCTTAGAGCAGGACTCGGCGCCGAAGGAAGATGTAAAGGAACAAACTAAGGTTGATGCAGACGTTGAGGATGGTCTGGGTGCGAGGCTGCGAGCCCTGCGGGCGGCAAATTGATCGCTATTGCTTTTCGTCGTCGTCAGCGTGTTCGATTTCTCGTCTCCTGGATTGCAATGTTGGGTCGTATTCATTTAGGCGAATCACGGAAAGCGCGCAAGAGCTTGTTTCTGATCGATCATAACGTATTTTGTACATACTTTGTCTTTGTTGGGTTTCTGCATTAGGGTATGCGGCTATGTTTTACACTGTTTTTTTCATCATTGTACTAGAAATTCCCGATTTATAAGTCTTTGAAAAGGCATCCGGATTCTAATCCCCGGGTGTGGTGCATGGCCGCGGGGAAAGTTCGTACGTTCTGACAAATCTCGTAGCCTCACTGTGGGTTTGAAGCAGAAATCTGGGGTTCCAAGCAGCGGGGCCTTTGCGCAGCTTCATTAGTAGACTCAGACGCCCCGTCGACTACATCGAGGTTGGGTGGACATTCATTATCACTGGCTGCGGGCCGAAGTCCAACTTCCAGGATCGATGTCAAAGAAACTTAACTTGGCGGCGCATCCCGACCTGCAGAAGACTCACCATAACATTGCCTTGTTCTTCAGCGATCTGCACTTCGCTTAATTCCCAAGTCCCAACTATATGGCTCACATTCAAGTCTTCAAGAATTTATAAGAGCATTTCCCCTGCAAAGGGCATGGTGACTGGTGAGAGGCATGGATGTCCAGGCACCCGCTTCTAACCGACGGCGTGCATCACATAGCCGACAAGCCGCATGCCTCAACTGCCGGAAAAGCAAGATACGATGTGACCGCAGCCAGGGCGAGTCTGCATGCGACAAATGCAGGAATGCTGACCTGGAGTGCGTCGTCCCGAATCACCATGTCGGAAGACAGAAGGGGGTCAAGAAGTAAGATCCAGCTGTCTTGAAGTTGAAACATATACTAATCCAGCGCTGCAGCAAACGCAAGGGGTTAGAGAAGGCACTGCATCAAATCGAGCAGGCCATTAAACGGCCCAAGACTGATCATCCAGCCGCCGAGGCTGCCCAGAAAGTGATTTCAGACCTCCAAGATCTCCTCAGCAAGACTCAGAAGCAACAGGCCCAGAATGAGAGCGAGGACTTTTCTGAGGATCCTGATCATCCTGAATCGCACTTTCCCCGCGACCCCAATTCCGGGGAAAGCCTAGCGTTGGATGATGCAGAGAACCCTCTGCAATTGCTTGCGCGTGCGTCTGATCTGCAACTTTCCCCGAACCATGTTCGCGACACGGCAATGTGGCCGTCACTGGCGACTCCGCAGCCAACGGAAGGGCCATCAACGGGCGCAGAAAGCAATGCTACTGCAGCAAAGACTTTCTTTGTTCCCGTGAAGGCGAATCGGGACATCGGTCCAGACCTGGATCCCATCGAAATTGGGCTTGTTACACTACCTGAAGCTGAATCTCTCTTTACGTTGTATGTTTCATGATGCACCCACCGGGCCCGTTGCAGCATACTCACAAACTCTAGTTTCTACCAGAACCTTGCACATACAAGATGGGGGCTCGACCCTTCTATCCATACCGTAGAGTTTGTTCGCGCCCAGTCAGCCTTTCTTTTCACCTCGATCATGGCCGCCACTACCCTGTTTCTGCCGTCTGCAGCTGCACTGTCCACAAGACTTTCTCGGCATAGCAAGCACCTGGCGCATAAGGTGATGCAAGAGCGTCTGAGGTCAGTTGAAATTGTCCTTGCTTTCATGGTAAATGTCCCATGGATGGCACCGGGTGATTGTTTAGGTGACGATGATACTTGCTCTTATATCGCCAACGCCTTGAGTGTTGCCTTGGATCTGTCCTTAAACAAGATTGTGGTGCCGTCAACGAGCTTCGATAGCAGCCTCCCGCGGAGGCTTGCCAAAGCTGATTGTATTGATGCAAGGAGAGCTTTGCAGATAGATGGGTTCCATGATGTTGGGCCAGCTTCTGACCGTGGCCGAAAATTGCTACGAAGACGAGAGAGAACGTGGATAGCACTGTTTGTTCTTGAACGGGGGTAAGCAGAGACATGTATTGCATTTTTAAGCAGCACTGATGTTCTGTAGGGTATGTTTGGCTCGCGGGCGAAGCTACACTGTGCCCCCGACAGCTCTGATCGAAAACTGCGATTGCTGGCATATGTCGGATCTCGCAGACTCTCGCGATGGTGCTATGAACTCGATGGCCATACTCCGGAGAAATCTGGTGAGTAATTCGGTCTCCCATAATCCTAGTCCACGTTGCTAACAGACCATGGACTAGGACGGCCTGTTCAAAAGAGTTAAATCAAATTGTGATAGTTATCAGGGAAGCAGTACTGGATCCGGGGCCGCTCAATCGCAAGTCTCTCCTTAAACTATCGATCAAGACTTCCAAGCTAACCAGAAACAGAATTGAAGCAATGATAGAAAGTTTCTATGCGGAATGGTTTCAAGCTTGGACGCCAGAAATTGGTGAAGGAGAGTGTGAGTTCTTACGCTCAGTGAGAGTCTGCATTTGTGGCATCCGGGAGAATGCTAACTGTCTATAGCACGCACACTTCCACCATATGTGCAAATATTAGTGACGCATACTCAGCTTTCTACGTATGGTGGCGTCATAAACCACCCTACAGCACCTGTTGAAGTCAAACGCTTCTTCCGAGCGGCTGGCCTTTCTTCTGCCTTGAACGTCATGCGGGCCGCCATCCAAGGCGAAGCAAGGCTCAAGTCAATGCCGAACAATACTGTGATCATGATTTCCTTTGCTGCGTGCTCTGCGTTAAGCCTCAGCGCAATGCCAACTGATAGAAACTCCATCTTAGCCCCGAGTGTGCGGAACTTGATTGAAGAAGCCGCTGGGGTCCTCGAACGAATTGGGACTGTTACCAGTCATAGGAACGGAGCGTCCGTACTATACGGGCGGTTTCTGCGCGGGCTTGTCCGACGTACACCGGCTGGTCCAGAGCAACAGCCCCCCAGAATTCTTCAAACGGAGGCGCTTCCGCCGACAGCATTGAATGAAGTCAACCCCATACCGACGACGTCCCAAGATGGGTTTGCACCTGCTATGTTCTGGTCGGAGCCCATACAATTCTCTGCCATGTCTGACGACCAAATTATCGATGCTGTCAACCGGGCTGGCACGGCCTTTGGGACTAGTATGCCAGATGTTCCATTTGACGATATGACGAGCTGGGACTGGTTCGACATGAACAACTTAGACCTTCAAATTCATTTTTGAAAGTATCTCCAGGTTAAAAGATCAGGCTAAAATGTCAGTCCGATTTCCTTCTCTGCTATAGAAGCTGGCATGCGACCAGCTCGGAGCAATCGCGGGGTCCCCACCTGTCGGCGCCCAGAAGTAGCCCCGAGAGCCGAGGGTGCTCCTCTTAAATAGCGAAACGTCATCGGGGGATCCGGCTCAAACTTCTCCGACAATCTTGAATTATTTTCAGGAATTGTTATAACATATTTTTACTCATACGCGAAATGGCGACGCTTAGAGTATCAGCGCTGACCTTATCTCGAAAGGCGACGACTGTTGCCCCAGTACAACTATGCTTCCGTGCATCATATCAGTACCAGAGAACATGGGGCCGACCAACTCCGTCCATAGCTCGCGCTGGGTATTCCACCGCAATTGAGCAACCAAGTCGCGCTCCCAAAATTGATCGTGCAGCCTCAAAGCTGTTCAAGAATGCGGACGAGGCGGTGGCTGACCTGAAGAGCGGGTCAACGATACTCAGTTCTGGCTTTGGCCTTTGCGGTGTTGCAGGTGATTGAGCTCTTTCACTGGCGGATATAATTATCTGAGCTGACTATTGGAAGATACTCTTATTTCCGCGATCGGTCGGCGCGGAGCCGACAACATTCACTCGTTGACCGCGGTCTCGAACAACGCCGGCGCTCCTGGTAAAGGCGGGCTCTCCACCCTTACACACTCGGGTCAGGTTAGCCGACTGATCTTATCATACCTTGGAAACAACAAAGCGTTGGAGAAGAAATATCTCACGGGAAACATAGCCATCGAACTGTGCCCCCAGGGAACCTTGGCAGAGCGCCTGCGCGCGGGAGGAGCTGGAATCCCCGCTTTCTACACTGCTACTGGAGCTCGTGAGATGTCCTTGCTTGTGATACTGTCCTAGACTAATCTTTCACCCATGTAGATACCTTCCTTGAAGACGGAAAGATCCCCGTACGCCTCAATGAGTCTGGTAAAGTGCTGGAGCATGGCAAGGCACGAGAGACAAGAGTCTTCAACAACAAGAAATACTTGATGGAGACAGCCCTGACCGGAGATGTGGCCATTCTCCGAGCATGGAAGGCGGACGAGGCTGGGAACTGCGTGTTCCGGTATGTGGCGTTTGCTGTTTGATGAATAGAGATACTGACCATCTCGCAAGCTACACTACAAAAGCATTCGGCCCAATCATGGCCAAGGCAGCCACCCTTACCATTGTTGAGGCAGAAAACATTGTCGCTATTGGCTCGATCGACCCTAATGACGTGGACCTACCGGGGATCTTTGTGGACAGGATCGTTCCTGCGACGGCCGAAAAGAACATTGAGATTAAGAAACTTCGAGAACCTAATGAAAACGGCTCGGTGTCCACTGATTCACCCGCCATCGTTCAAAGAAACCGGATCGCGAAGAGAGCGGCGAAGGAGCTTAAGCAAGGATACTACGTCAACCTGGGAGTCGGTATGTGGTTCGAACTGCCCACAAAGATTATTATGCTAATGGGGCTCAGGAATCCCTACACTCGCACCGTCAATGCTGCCCGAGAATGTCAAAGTCTGGATTCAGTCAGAAAACGGAATTCTTGGAATGGTAAGACAGAAACTGGTGTGGTAACAGAACGCAAGCTAAACATATGGAAGGGACCTTACCCTACTGAGGATGAGGTCGACCCGTATGTGCCCCTACCGCTGCGATACGACACTTTTCTGACAGATCGCAGGGACATTATCAACGCTGGCAAAGAAACCGTCACGTTGATGTCTGGTGCTGCAACATTTGATAGCACCGAGTCGTTTGGGATGATCCGTGGTGGACACGTCGATGTCTCGATCTTAGGAGTTCGTTAATCGTCCCTTTCCCTTGCATATCAGGTGACTGACACGAGACAGGCTCTCCAAGTGAGCGCGAACGGCGACCTAGCAAACTATATGATTCCCGGAAAAGTCTTCAAGGGCATGGGCGGAGCCATGGACCTGATTTCCAACCCCGACCAAACCAAGATTGTTGTCGCCACAAGCCACACCGCAAAGGACGGCTCATCCAAGATCGTCTCAAAGTGTGCTCTGCCCTTGACTGGAGCGAACTGCGTTAGCACGATCATCACAGAGCTGGTAAGACTCGGATTACACCTCATAGCTTGACCGGACATTGCGGCTAACGGGAACAGTGTGTATTCCAGGTCGATCGTAAGAAGGGCGAGCTCATGCTGACTGAGCTCGCGCCTGGAGTTGAGGTTGATGAAATCCGGGCAAAGACGGATGCCCCGTTCCACGTTGCGGAGAGGCTGGAGGTTATGGAGTAGGTCCATGAGGATTTGTTCGAGAATACCCTGTTATATAGAAATGTATGCATCATGTTATGTTCAGCACTTTCCTCCCGTCTGCTGAATGCTTGAGACAAGCACCAGGCTCGGGAAGAGCATGATCACATCGACTAAAGTCTTCCCAAACGAAGCTAGGTATAATCATACAATCTTCAGATGCTCCTAAGATAGTCCACTAAGCATTAACCAGACTTTACCTTGGTGCTGCAATTAACTCCGAGCAAAAAAAACTGGGTCCTTCTCGCAATCTGACCGCTAAGCTACATTAGGTGTAGCTTAGAGTTTCTGTACGCCTGAAGGTTCTCGTTAGGGATTAAGGAATTTAGGATAGTTAGGGTTTTGGTAGACTAGAATCATATGTAGGACTCTTTACTATTATTATAGAGCCTCTGAGCTTATACTCCTATAGCATACACTCAATCTGCACGGGACATGGTCAAAATAACGATTCTCCATTTCTTAGCCCGAGCATCGGCGTTACTGCATTTTTTTCGGGCACTATTCTCCGAGCTCATCCTCGTGTCATCGCTCGACAACTGCACTTTTTTTTTTTTTTTTTTTTTTTTTTTTTTT
>NW_027396698.1:0-35886 GCF_047715775.1 Aspergillus undulatus | reverse complement strand
TTTTTTTTTTTTTTTTTTTTTTTTTTTTTCAACATCCCCTGCCCGTATGCCGTACACTTCCAGACGCCAGACTCTAGCTCTATATACTACCCTAGACACCCGTACATAACAACCCAACCACGGTCAAGGCCCAACGCCCACCATGACAGAAGACCAAGATCACTCCCCATCCCAATCCCTCATCCAAAAAGCCCTATCCGAGCTAGGCCTCACCTCCCTCTGGGCCTCCCCCCTTGACGCGAAGCTCCTAATCGCCCAGCGATTCGTCCGCCTCTTCGCCTACGGCGGCTCAACTCTAATCCTAGCCTCGTACCTCTCGACCCTAGGCATCTCCGACGATCGCATAGGACTCTTCATGACCCTGACGCTAGTCGGAGACGTCGCGATCAGTTTCCTCTTAACCCTGTTCGCGGATGCACTGGGGCGCCGGGCGGTCCTGGCGCTGGGGTCGGCGCTTATGGTGGGGAGTGGGATTGTGTTTGCCTTATTTGGGAATTACTGGGTTTTGCTTGCGGCGGCGGTTTTTGGGGTTATTAGTCCGAGGTGTGTCTTTCCTTTCTCGCCTTCTTTATTCTACTTTATGTGGTTGTGATGGATGATGCTAATGCTCGCAGCGGAAATGAGATTGGCCCGTTCAAGGCAGTTGAGGAGTCCTCGCTTGCGCACTTGACGCCGGACGAGCTCCTGCGCGATATCCTGCTGTGGTATAACCTTATCGGGACGGCGGGCACGGCTTTAGGTGTTATGACTTGCGGTTGGGCCATTAACCTGCTGCAGACTGAACGAGGATGGGGGTATATCGCTGCCTGCCGGACGATATTCTTTGTCTATGCTGCCGTTGGGACTATCAAGTTCCTTTTGTCTGTGTGTATGAGTCAGAAGGTTGAGGCGGAGAAGAAGAAGAAGAAGAAGAAGAAGTCGCAGCTGAAACGGAGCAGCAGTGGCAATGGCAATGGCAGTGATACTGGCGAAACTCAGCCTCTCTTGGGCGACAGGCCAGAGAATGGACCGGTGTCGCAGTCGCAGTCGCAGTCGCAGCCACAGCCCGAGCGTAAATCGATCCTCTCGTTCCTAGGTGATAGGGAGATCGTCTCCCTGGTCATCCGGCTATTCATCCTCTTCGGTATCGACTCGTTCGCCTCGGGTCTTGCTTCCCTGTGCGTCCTTACCTTCCCTCCCAAATCCCTCCCAGAATAAGAGAATTTAACAATCGACAGATCCTGGATGACCTACTTTTTCAAACGCAAATTCTCTCTCCCAGAAGGAAAACTCGGCTCCATCTTCTTCACCACATCCATAATCTCTGCAGTTTCAATGTTCCTAGCCTCCAGCCTCGCAAAACGCATCGGAAACATAAAAACAATGGTCTTCACACATCTCCCCTCAGCCCTCTGCCTCGCCTGTCTCCCAATCCCCTCTTCCCTCCCACTAGCACTAACGTTCCTGATCCTCCGCGCCTGTTCGCAAAACATGGACGTCGCGCCACGCTCCGCATTTCTAGCCGCCGCATTACCGAGCGATAAACGCACCGCGATTATGGGGAGCATTAACGTTGTCAAGACGTCGGCGCAGAGTATGGGACCGTTGATCACGGGCGTTCTTGCGGATCGCGGGTTCTTCGGCACGAGCTTTACGCTTGCGGGGCTGTTGAAGATGGGGTATGATGTGGGGATTTTGGTTAGTTTTTTGGGGTTGAAGGGGGATAGGGATCGGAAGAGGGAGGAGGAGAGGGTGAGGGAGAGGGAGCGTGGGGAGGGTGAGGGGCGGGCGTAATGGTTACGCTCATAGGGATGGGAAACGACATGAAATCTCATTGTTGTGGCTGAGTCTTGTGTTGGTATTTATTGAGCATGGCAGTTGCGCGATTTGAGCGCCGATAAAAGTGGTGGTGAGGCTGATATTAGTCGATGTTTGGTACACTCCGGTCGACCTTGTTTCTACGTACTAAAAGACCGATTGTGTCATCATTTAGGGGTTAGTGAAGACAGGAGGTGGATACTAAAAGACCGTCGAGCCAAAACTTGGATCGGAAATATGTGTGCATCAGTCATTTCTCAACGCCGGTCTAGCCGGGCTATATAGACAAAACTGTACAATGCCATCCATGGCCTCGGAGGATAGTTAGTTAGACATTAAACAGAATTCGGGATGAAGACATTACTACCGTTACCTAGTCCAAGCAAACTAGCCGGAGCTGAATCCTTCCAATATATCCAAACATAATCTATATACCAAGTCATAACCAAGTCATAGCCACATTTCTATCGTCCATCAAAGCACCATCATAAATTTCGGATCACGATCATCGTTGTACCCAGCATACTTGTCGTACTTGCCGTTCCTCTTGTCCCTGTTGACCTTGGCACAGTACAAGACATTAAGCGCGATTCTGAAACTGTCAATAACGGACCATGGCCAGATTCGAAGGTGGTGGAAACATACATAAACCAAGCAAAAACCAGCAAACTCATGACCACAATGTGACCACGGTAATACTGCGGCTTGTCCTTGTTAGGGTAAATAAAGGCTAGGAGGATCACGCGTTAGAAACCGACATAGACATAGACCGCAGATGCAATGGGGGAAAAACATACTCGCCACAAAACCACCAGCGTTCGCAATAGCGAGCTGCATGCCCGACGTCGTCGCCCGCTTATAATGACCCGCCGAGTTATTCGAGTTCCAGACCAGGATACACGGGACGCTGGCGTACATGCCCGTCGCCATGAGGAAGGTCATGCCGTACTTTGCCTGGGGCGAGGAGATATTTGCGATGGCAGCGTAGCCCGCGATCGCGATGGGGAGGGAGAAAAGCATAATGACACCTCGGAGTTTTAGGCGATCGGAAAGGAAGGAGACAAATACTTTAACCCCCTTAGTATGGAGACGGAAGATGGGAGAGGAGAAGGTGTTGGTGGTACCTGTTAGCACGGCGGCTACGGCGTAGGGTATGACAGTCCAGAGTTGTGTTTGATTTGCGTCGGAAGCGAACCCGCTTTCTTCTATGATGGTCGGCAACTGATGGAATTAGCGACGGCACCGTGGAAAATAAATATGGGAATGCATACGAATAGACCGAACGAGTACAGCCCGGACAGGATAGCAAAGTAGGCTGTGGCCGAGAACCACATCTGAGGCTCTAGCAGTCCCCTTCGTACTTCGGACCATGCCAAGCTCTCTTCTTCAGCGCGCAGTGCCCTATCGCCCCTCAATATCTAGATTCCTCGGCAAGTAAAACGAAGACATACCCTTGGACGTGGGGGTTCTCAAGTCTGATTCGCTCACGGGCGAACATGCGTTCGTCTCTGGACAGAAACGGCGCTGTTTCAATACTGTTCGGGAGGAGGAAGTAGCTGGAGCAACCACATGTGAATGTCTAGCAGTGCCATCGAGGTTAGTGATTGATCGCAACGACTGTAGGGTCCCTTACCAAAAGACCTTCGATTATCATAATCCAGCGCCATCCTTCCAGCCCGCCTCGAGGGCCAATCTCCGCCAAACCGCGCGCCAAAAGGCCTTATGGATTTGTTAGTACCGGTCTACGAAGATGAGAGGAGATGATGTACCGCCAAAAGCTCCGGACAGCGAAGCAGCGGTATAGAACAGGCCAATGCGAAGAGCCAGGTCGCCTCTTCTGTAGAAGGACGAAAGATAAAGCACCTGTAGCTGTCAGCCAGATCCCTGCAAGATTGGGTTACACAAGCATACCATTCCAGGGAGCAAGCCACCCTCTGCCACTCCCAGTAACGCTCGGACGGCGGCGAAGCTAGCGAAGTTACGCACAAACCCCAGGCACATCGTGATGATACCCCAGACGGCCGTGAGCGCTGGGAGCCATATCTTCGGTGACGCTTTCTTGATGATCAGGTTGCTTGGAACCTCGCTAGTCGCAGGAGTTTGGAAGCGTCAGCGAACAGGGATACCTTGCGTTGAATTGGTCGAGTCCAAACACGCACCTAAGAATGTAAAAAAGATAGAAGATAGTTAGACCGATGTCGTACTGGTGGTTTGTGATGTTGAGATCGTCTTCGAGGCCGAGGATTTTGGCATTTCCGACATTTGTGCGGTCGAGAAAGGAGCAGAGAAAGAGAATTG
Organism: Aspergillus undulatus; assembly: GCF_047715775.1. Classification (NCBI taxonomy): domain Eukaryota; kingdom Fungi; phylum Ascomycota; class Eurotiomycetes; order Eurotiales; family Aspergillaceae; genus Aspergillus; species Aspergillus undulatus. Next base: position 31,791 of record NW_027396698.1, on the reverse strand, counting down.
CTAGGACAGGCAGGATTCTGCGGTTGTGAGCGGAGAGATAAGGAGTAGGGATGTGTGGACGAGATAAGAGGACGTACCTGGTGTCCAATTTGAAGAGGACCTTTCTGGTCAACTTCTGCTCAGCTTCTGGGTCGCCGCTCACGCTGAAAGAGTGCTGCTTGACATCATCGGCCATCTCTACGCCAGACTTCTCAGGATTCATGGTTGTGGAAGGTCGTGGTCTGGAGAAGGAGACAAATCAAAGGGGCATCAGGGACCACAACAGGGAGGGCACGGAGGAAAATAAAAGGAAGGGAAGAGCTGGAGGAAATAGGCTGACGTGACACACACGAAAGTGAGAGAACAGCCATGCAGCTCTCAAACTGGTCCTGATCGGCCTTCAATTCTGTCGCCGATCATCAGCGTGCATTTGCTTCCCCCCGCAATCAAGCCAGCCAAGCCTCGCCCCCAGATTGCTTGCCCCAAAAGCCAAGCGCGACAGGCCGGAGTCAAGTTGGAGACAAGGCGGGGGAACCGGATCTCCTGGAACCCAATTGTGAGCCAGCGATCGGTAATCCGGACCTTTTTCTGGGCCCGAGACACCGCGATTCTGTCTCTCCCCCAGATTGTCGCTGTTATTTCCCCAATCGCCCATCCCAACGTTTCAACATGGCAGCCTTGGCCGACAGATGTCAGTCTTGGCGGGCGTCGTTCTTATCTCTCAACAATCCGATCGGCGTTTTCCTTGAAAGCACATGTTGGATTCGTTTAGTTGCGAGCGAAGATTGGCTGGAATTGAATGCACAGAATCCTCAGCGCACCGTCACAACCCCTCGACAAGACCCCGGGGCCCGTGCTACCCTGCGTTTGATGAACGAACCACCTGGACCCGGATCCCGGCAGCTTCGATCCACAACCGCTGAGCTTGAGCATTGTTGCAAATAGTACCAAAGATAATTGACTGTTCATTGTTGAATCCGATCATAAAAAAAACGTTTCCATTGAGCGTTCGTCCATGGGCGGGTGAAGCTTGCAGTTGAGATACGGTTCAGGAACATTCGGGAGTGGCGCTGCGGCTGACGCTTGAAAGTCAAGAGTTAGCACAGACCTCACATTCTGCTTCTGTAGGAACGGATCACCTATTTTCGAGTGAATGATTTCAATGGAGACATCTGGATGGAGATTGGCGTTGGTGTTGATGGTGATCATGAAGAGGTTGCGAGAGGTTGAGTGATTTCGAGCGGGACAAGAGTCGTTAAGTACACGCCCCGACTCTCCGTCCCTTCGGTACCTATAGTAACCCATGAGAACCAGGGTAAAGGGCTCTGTCATAGAATGGACTCTAGCGGTCCCTCAAACTACCTGGAAACTTTTTTGTCTACTTTATTGACCCTGACCACCCGACAGCTTGTGAAGATATATATCTGCGCACTCGGGGTGGAATACCAGACGTTTACTCTTGACGACAGTCAGACTGAGGAATATCTCCTCTCAACCGGACTATACGGCGTCAGGACTCGCCAGCCTACTAACAATGAATACCTATTTCCTGTGATATGCGTACTCTACAGAGATCCCGGTACAGTACGGATGCAAGCCCTGACCATGTGACAGCATCTAGCCAAGGGACCTCACCCACAGAGCCTACTCGACCTCATCCTGTTTCATTCCAATACTAGTATAATTGTCACACGTACCGTTGAGAAATATCCACGGAATTCTAGTAAAAGGGTGAAGTCCGTGGCGTAGTAAGCAAATCAACAGATACAGAGTAGACCTCCTTATGCACATCCGTGTACCCCACGAGCCCTGCACGAAAATCTGCTTGCCAGAGTTAGTCCAGTGCCATATCCCAAGATTTGCAGATAATGTTCTAGAACAACGCGCGAGATTAAGTACTCGCTGGAGCTAGACCTAGAGCCATACCGGATTACCGGGTGATTAAGGATCATACGATTGATTTGCAATCTGCAATATGTGGGAATTGATGCAAGCACCAATTCCGAGCCCGACCGGGTAGGAGATACCTCGGTGTATCTGCATGGGGCTTGGGCGATTCATTGGCGAATGCCGAAGAAGGCTGGGGGACCTTCAGTATATTATCGGTGGGGAGTGGGTGGGGTGTGGTGTTTAGGTGAAACCTCGGAGAACCCACAAGGGCCTGACGAGGAAAGGATACTAAAAGGCTATATTCTGAAAGATCCGTGTCTCGCATCGCAGTTGTAAGAATGCACTACTATAGAAGTATATCCATTAGTATGACAGGAGTCTTTCTATATGTATAAGCTTCTCCAGAAACCACAAAGTCTATGATGCAAACGCACAGATCGCTATGCAGCCAACGGGCAGAGACTCGAAGAGAAAGCCTAAACTAAAAGAGACACGAACATATAAACGAACGTATTTATTCAAGCATTGTCGTAGGCATAGCAGAGGACATTGCCCTGGATGTTCAGCAGCTGCTCCAGCGTAGCGTTGCCGGCGAGAGCACCAATGTTGACCTGGAAATCAAGAGTGACATTCTTGCCGCTGTAGTCCATGGGCTCGATCGGACCGCCGACCTGGTGCAGCCGGGTGGGAAGGTCCTTCTGCTGCCACTCCCAGAGGATACGGTCGAGGTTACCGTGGTGGAGGTAAAAGAGGGGGTCACCGGGACTCTCGTACTGGTTGCCGATGGTCCCAAGGACACCACCAACACCGAAGTGGCCGCTGCCGTGGATGTTTGGCTCTGTGAAGGCAGGGATATTCTCGAGGGCTCGGGCAAAGGAGGTGTAGTCGGGTTGGCTCTGAACGTGGTCGACCAGGCTCTGCTGGGCAAAGCTGTTCATGATCCAGGGGATGAAGTCACGCTTGAGGCAGCCGCCACCAGCATGGTGCAGCTGGAACTTGTCCGCAGTGAAGGGGCCAGTTTGTACACAGTCACCGCCAGTGCGGCCGGTGAGGTTAAAAGGATTGTCTGCCGGGTCGGTGATCTCTAGGTAGGCGCCGTTACCACCAAAACCGGTGTCTGGGTCGAAGATTTCGGTCTCGAAGATGGCCGTCGACGTCAGGTTAGTCGACGCATCTTGCGACCAGTCCCAGTAACTGATAGAGGACGTCAGCACGAGATGCGTCCTGCCACGTTATGATCTGCACCAGCGCGGGAACTTACGGTTGAGCACCGCTGTATCCACATTCTTGACGCAGCGATTTCTCATATGATGCAACAAAGTATCGATGCCAGAGCGCGAAATGACCCTGAACGATGAACGGTGATCAGCGTGATCGACAAAGGACAAGACGGCTATGGATGCAAGGGGGGAGGTCTTACCACCCAGTGGATACTTGGGGTCTGATTTGAGTGAACTGCCTGGAAATCGTCAAAACGGTTGGCAGCACCCTCCAGACCAGACTTGGCTTCCAATATCGTCATGCACCGGACGGCATCCAGGTACTCCGCCTTCTCATCGGCGCTCAATTGTCTCCTGGAGAAAATGTGTCAACGAGAATTGCGATTGCGATATGCAGCCACGGCTTATGCTCACCATTCTTTGCGCACAGGGGGGTCTGTGCAGGTTGTAGCCCGAAACCCATGGGGGGAGGCCGACGCAAGGTGTAGGAGCGCCAAAGAGGAGAAGATCTTGGCAAGACGCATCTTGAAAGTTTGTCTGAAACACAGAGAGGAGCTACGGCTGAAGAAACTTACTTCCACATGGGAGAATTGAAGCGCTTTTAAGATGATAGTTGGGGGCTTCTGGACTATGACTTGCTCGGAATAAACCTGGAAGCCCTAACGACGGCTTCGATGCCCCGACAAGCGTGGACTGACAATTTCGCGAGTCAGCTAGCCTGCTCTAGCGCTGCGCCGGCGCCGGTGTGGGGTGGAAACGTGGGATGTCAATCCCTGTCCTTGTCTCTGGGGCACATGGCGTTGCTTTTCAGGGCCCACCAATAGTAAAAGCCAACCTTGCAGGAGGACCTCAGTTTCCAAGACTTTAAATATCTGAGACCATGGTCTCGGTCTCGCCGGCGCCCCATGAGGATTGCTTAATCCAGAAACCTTGCTCGCTCCCCGCGATAAACTTCGACTAGGATCACAATTACTGGTTGCTCTCGCCTCCAACCACACGAAAAGTGAGAGACATGTGCTTACTTCAAATTGGCCCCCTTCAGCCCAAGGAATATGGAGTACGTACAAACGTGGGGATGCAGAGCACTGGCAAATGGGCCACGAGCGCCAAGGCGATTAACAGTCCACTTGGTCTCCAATGGCGTTTGCGAGCCAAAGCAGATGGCGGTTGCAAGTAGATTCCTTCCAGATTCGACAAAGATTGCGAGCTGTCTTTTCCTGTCAGACACCTCGCCCAGTGAGGAAATAGACTCTCATGTGCACCAGAATCTGGCCGCCGGCCGGGGCATTCGTGGTGGCTCGGCGATGAGTAGAGACTCTTGGGACACGATCGTTGATCATGCTTGCAGTGTGACCCAGTTAAGGATTTGAGTTCCTTCCTGGTGCATAATCTTAAAAACCCCAATGACGACGAGTGCCCGAGACTTGATTCCCCTTTATTTATTAAGGTAGCGGGACCCTGGGCGCCTTCGGAGAAAGCCCTTGTGTGCATTGTTGAGCTCGCGCCTCTTGAAATAGAGCACACTGCTCTCAAACGCGGCCGCCTCGACGTCTCTCGCCCAAAGTCGAACCATGGCGTACATCTCGACTGGCAATGGCTCGCTGCAGCCGATGTTCCTGATTGTCATGAGTCTGCTGCTCTTTCTCTCAGTCGTCACGGTTTCGCTGCGTTTATACTGTCGGGTTTTCCGGGTCCACAAGCTTGGTACTGATGACTATCTCATCGTGGCAGCCACGGGGGTGACGATTGGAATGAGTATCATGAATGGGTTCCATATTGCGATAGGAACAGGGTACGTCCTCCATGCTCCTCCGTGCTTCTAATTCCGCTCCTTTGCTGACATTATCTCAGTCAACACCTGCAGTATCTAGATCTGGAGGTGGTTCTGGTTCCCACCTTGAAGCATTGGTATGCTTACCAACTCGTTTACCCGATCACTGTCGGGCTGGTCAAGTTCAGCATTCTGGCACAATATTATCGGATTTTTGAAGTGAGGAACTTCAGGTTCCAGGTCATTGCTGTGGGAATCTTCGTTTTTCTGTATACCATCATATGCATATTCGTCAATGTGCGTCGGCTCGACGCCCCAAGTTCTCAAGGTTCGCTGACACGCTTGCACAGGCTTTTGAATGCCATAGTAAGCCATGGCGGGCCTGGGATCCCTCATTTCCAGCGGGCTGCAACAATCTTCCCGCGACATACTTCTCGACAGCTGCAATCACCATCTTCACTGACTTGGTCATCCTAGCGATGCCATTACCACAGTTAATGAAGCTGAACCTTCATCCCCGAAGAAAATGTAAGCTTACCTGCAGTGAGCCGGACAATTCGCGCGCAGACAAAGCTGACAGCAATAAAGATGCGTTGGTTGCTATCTTCCTGACAGGAACATTCGCATCCGCCGCGTCCATCGCGCGTTTGAACGCCTTGTACAAATACACAGTCACGGAAGACGTCTCATACGATGCAATCCAGATTCTCCTCTGGACCCAAATCGAAGTAAACGTCGCCATCATCTCCGCCTCCGCTCCCTCCCTGCGACCCCTCTTCCATCGTATCTTCAAGGGCTCCTCATACGGCCGGCAAAGACCCTCGGCCACACCGTACGGCGGATATGGCACGTACGGGCATGGTGAATCAAATTATCGACGAACGATGACACACAATAACACCCATGGAGCGATTGAGCTGACTTCTCGAGACGACGAAGCGCACGCCCCTAACGGCAGAGTCCATGGAGGTGCCGGATCGAATTCAAGAGCCGAAGTGACAATCAACGACGAGACGAGCAGTCAAGAACACATACTCGACCACAATCCGAATATCATGAAGACAGTTGTGATAGAAATGAAGACCGAGGATAGGAGGCGATGATGGGTCAGCGATTTGTCGGAGTTGCGAATGAAGGTGGCATTTATGCGTATTCACTGGTGTTTGGGTTCAGGAATCCGGACAGGGCAAGGACATGGCGTTGAGACCTCATCGTTGGACTGGGAACATGAGTGACGATAGAATAGATAACTGTTATAACAGTAATTAGACAGCGATATCCTCTTCTGTAAGATATCAACTTACCCTGCAACACTTCTTTCAGTTCAAAGTTCAAGGCGTGGTCAACCAAGCCCCGGAACAGAGGCATCACTCAATAAATAGGTTCTCCGACCAAGCTAAAGAAAGGGGTCCATGACCATAGTCCGTACCGAGATCAGGATCCGCTCAAGCATCCACAGATCGACCATCGCTATACTCCTGAGGAGTTGAAGGGGGCCACCGTGACTCGTGGAGGACAGGAGTGTGGGTAATGCGGGGTCCCTCCTTCCGCGTAAGTGATTATCAGTTATGGACCATGTGATCGCAAGACTTCAAATAATGCTCATAAGGTACGATCATAATACGCAGCAAATATCATATATTATAGCTGGTTGCCAAAGTAAAATGAATCAAAACTTTTACCCAGGGTATCATATCCGCGTCGTCATAAATAGAATTATAGCAACGTATTCTCCATATTGAGAGTAACCGTATTTAAGATTAACAACGCGACGAAGAAAGCCACCTCTGATGCCGCGGTATAGGCGGGAGAGGCTCGGTATAGGTCTGAATGTTTCGATACCGCACGGGCGATGAGCCTGGATCAAACGTCAAGAAGGACTCTAGCTGAGTATCCTGATTTAGCTTCTTGGAAGCCAGTGTGTCAATCCTAAAGAAACTTATCAGCAAGCCCGCTATTGGCTCCTGCGGTTTGCAAACTTACAGCATCACCAATGGAAACAGACATTCCATCGTATATGCGAAACGATCAAGCTGTCCTGCGACCGTGGTCGCGGACTGCGATGTCACTTGCGATGAGTAGGTCACCGCGCGAGTGATACCAATGAAGCAGAGGCTTGCCACCCGGATTTCTGTTGTGCGAAGAAGGTATCTGAAGACATATTTGGTGGAGGAGATTTTAGGAGAGACTCGGTAAGCATTATGAAGGAGGCGGATGAGGAAGAAGGAGCTCCATGTTTCGACGAGAGCGATGGTCGTGAAATAACCGACGTGCAGGTAGCCAATCTGGTGCTGATAGGGACCAGCGGAGTGAAGGGAGTGAATTGTATTCTGCCCGCTAGCAATGTCCAATACTCTGTAGACCAGGATTGTCACGCGAAGGGACGAAATCGCCAGGATAAAGAACCAGAACACAGTCAGAAAGACAATGCGTGCGCGACCGCGGAGAGTGTGGACTAGGATCTGATAGCTGAAGAAGGAGAGGCCGGCCTCTTGGATCTGGCAGAGGCGCGTCATTAGCTGGAATGAATGCCATACAGAAAGTTGGAGCTTACAAGCCAGAAAAAGTCGGCAAATGCACTTGCAGCTGCTCTGTTGGGAATCGCATGATCCGTGTAGAATCCATAATAGCAGGCCCCGTTAGCTATCGCGCATGAGATGGACACCACAATTGGGATATAGGTCAACGGGCTTGGGCGACTGATAAAGAGTGCCCATATACCAACGAAGGTAACGAACAGCCCGATGCTGCTCAAGATAGACCAGCTCAGCTCGAAATAGGTGGCCATGCTCTGGTGAGGGTCATCTTTGGGTCGATCAGGGTCCATCTCGACTGATGGCAGGTTTGGTCACTGAACCAAACAAGGCTCCCCACATCCCCCTGCTGTGCCTGGGGATAGATACGGTCGCACTCATGCGTTGCTGGAGATATAGAACGAAGAAAGAAGAGAACCATCGACGGCGACGACGATATACGGGGGTGGAACTCCTGGGGAAGGCGTCGAACCCCTGCGGAGATGAAACAACCAGCCTCCAGGCCGGTCTGGTCGTGTGCTGATGATCACTTTTCCCCCACACATTCCACCGACGGACTAATTCCTGGCGGCTGGAGCAGGCTGGGCTCCGGCGAATCAATTACGAAACGAATTCCATTCACGAACGCCTTTGCTCCGAAAAGAACTCGTCAATGCTCTTGTTCGCGCTTTGCGGTGTCTGTAATCCCCAGCTGCACAGTGCGCAGCTTCGACAGCGTCCGGGAAGGAATCGCACTCTATGCAGTAGGAGCTGGACACTAAACAGGTCGCGCTCCAAAGCGTCTGCTTTCTCGAGAGAGTGAAGAACAAGCTGGGTTCTTGAGAGGGAGAGGCGGCGACCTTGTGCCTACAAGAGGATAGTGATCGAAAGCGTACCCATTCCGTCTGGTGATGATATGAACTCATTACTCGGGGACAGTTGCCACCTGAAAGAACGTTTCGGAGCCAAACTCAATCCAGACGTAACCTTCCGAGGGCGTAGCCAGAGAGAGTACAAGGAGAAGACGTGGTAACCGGTTGGACGCTGGCCGTTCTCATAAACGTAGAGACCTCGAGCCAGTGGTGACACTCCTGCATTGATGAATGAGTAGCAGTCAAGGGACCTTAATGCATGCTCCCTCTCAAATCTCGCAGGGCTGGAGGAGGATGTTTTGGTCGCAGGTGGGTCAGGAAAGACCCCGGACGGTCCCGGAATCTCCAGCTTTGCACCAGTCAACCAAATCGAGGATCATGGTCCCACGGAAGAGTGTGCTCCAGGCCCCCCTACAGCAAAGAATGATAATACCAGCACAGGCCGACAGCAATCACCTACGTAGATCAAGTCGGCCTTGGAGAGATCCTCGCTTGGTTGAACTTCTAACTGAAACCTCTCCAACGTCCATCGAAGGATGTCCGTACCCACCGACAAGGATCGGAGGTGCCGGCTTTTGAGATTGAACCAAAGTTTCGCCTGGGGTTTGAAATCTTGCCATCAGAAGCTTCTCTCTGTCAGATTCGAAAACCACGTTCGCAGTACACAGGTGCTGGATCATGAATGGACGGGAAGAAGTACTCGAATCCGATCGCGGATCTCAAGGGCAGTTGCATATTATTGTGCGCTTGACCCTTGTGCAGCTGGAGCCTGAGCTAAAGCCCAAAGGGCCGCACGTCTTCATTCTCCACTCCGCGAATCGGAGTCGACTCACACCGTACTATACTGGTTGTAGTGCCGGGCCCGAGACACCGTATGACACTTTGTGGTCTCCATGAGCCTATTCCATAACCACTCATAGGCCCAATAAAAGCGCCGCTTCTCCCGCGCCACACATTGTCGCTTGCGTCGGTTATAGTCCGCGTGTGCATATTGCACCACCAAGAATTGACTCAAAGTTGTTCCTAACGATCGCTTGCAGGCGGCTGGCAAACACACCGCATCTAACCACGTGGTGGCGCTCACGGACCTTGCGAGAAATTCATAGCCCATGTCGCGGATTTGCAGTTTGCACTGGATCGAATGAAGGGACCATGGTTCCGTGCCATCGGCAAACCCTATGCCAGGTAGTAATGTGATTCTCGTATACAGATGAGCCATTGCCGGCCGGCCGTCGTCAGGAGATGAGCACCATGACAAGACATTATTAGGAGAAATTTTCACGGCTGGAGCCATGCAGATAGGTGTGAGGCTTGAGGATGGGTGGCGCTTGAAAGGCCGAGCAACCGCAAGGGGCAAGAGCCAATTATGGGATTCAGCTTCCGGCACTTGTGTTCGCGTACTGGCACTGGCGTGCTTCGATATTAATTGCTCTGGGGGTCTAGACTCTAGACCCGCTTCGGAAGTCCGTTGTCTCATTTCGACACTATCGAGATACGACAAAGTACGAGAAAGAAACGAGTCCCCACATTTCCCAAGTGCGATAGCGCTGTCAAATGAGTGTTAGTTCACGCTACTGGCGGAAAGGTATGAATCAATCCATCAAGACTTTAGTGGACAGCGTATGTCCCAAGGAGCCATGTCATAGCCGCAACGCGCCGTTATCGGGAATCATTTCTAATCCAGGAAATACCAGGAAGAAGCTCTGTCAATAGGCTTGATGCTGACGACTGCCTGCTGCGAGTTTTCGCCCATGGCCTGAAACTGCTGTGCTGCTCGCTTCCTTGCCTCAGTCTGGTCGAGACCTGCCTCGGTTTTAGGGACGGATCATGCGGTCAACGAAAAGAACTACGAGATCAAACAACAGTTGTTGCGCATGGGTCCTAAAGTCGAGAGTCGGCTCTGGTGTCTATAATCGAACGGTGTTAAATATCAGGATCTCTTGCTCGTTTGACAAAGCCAGCGGTTGAATGTTGAATCGCCTGGACGTCACAATCCGCGTTGGAGATGAGAGTTCATCCTCGATAGGTAGCCTCAAAGTCAAATCATGGGTACAATCGTCCAGCTTTGTCTGAACAACTAGCGGGCAAGCCGTTGACGTGTCAATGCTGATCGACCTAGACATGCAGTGAGATAGTAGAGTAACCAATCAATTGACTCTTTCAGAGGCTCTTCGACGGTAGCGCATGGTTCCACAGTAGTTGTACTGCAGTCACTCTGCAATGTATATGCGTGCGACAGTGCTGGCTTTTCAGGCCAGAGGATGCTCCCACACACAGGAGTATATGAGATAAAGCAGATTCGAGCTTCACTGGCAGTGTCACGAGATGGCTTCGCTGTAAACTCCAGAGCCTCACAGCACCTCAATGGACAGAGCACCAATCATGACCAGATGCGCTACAGGTCGATGTATCATCCTTGATGTAGTACGACTCCAAAACCGGCCATGGACGTACATAAGAAAAACAAGATTGGAGAGCTTCGGGTGCATATACTTTGCGGATGGTCTGGAAGAATGTACTGTCTGTAAAGGCAATAAAGTGTGCGAATGCATGGATCGAAGTGCTCTCTGCGGAACCAACTGACGATTCAGTCAGTCAGAGTGACATATGACCAAACATCTGTAAGCTGGTCATCGGCCCGCAAAACGTAGTTAGGCTGTAGGACAAAGGTATGTACGTCTCCGCCTTAGCGTGAGATAGAACTCGATGGCTATTGAGCATAGATAGAGATTGGGGTAGGATTGCTTGCCGTGGTGGTCACAGCAGGTCCTATGGGAAAGAGCAGCAGTTTGCCCTCCACGAGGATGGTGGGAAGTTCTGCATTGGGGCTCTCTGTGCCCCAGTGAATTTGGGTTGGCTTTGGAAGTGCGACAGACTTGTTTGCTTGTCTACCACTGGGAGGTTACGGTCATTTTGTGCGGACGTCAAGGGTGTCCCACGACACGGAGCCCACTCGTTGGTGATGTGTTTTACCACGATACAAAATATTCTCGACCTTCTGAAGAATACGTATCCGCGTTGGAGTATTCAGATGGAAAGCCAGAGGCTCTCTGCTCTCTTCGGTGGCAAAAGTCCAAGGTATTCTTCGTTCGATGCGTTGCACAAGCTCCAAGAATACTCAGTACAGCCCTGGCTGTTCTCTTCGTTGACCGAGGTGAAAAACCCCTGGTAAAGTTTGCCCATGTCCCGGCCCGACTGCTCGCAATGTGAGCCAAGCAAAGTCGCAGGAGCCCATTGACAATGAACGCCCTTGTTTGTGACTCAAAAACCAACGAGAGTATGGCACAACAGCCTGCTCTGCAATACTTGATCAACCTGCTTATCTGGGATGTGTTTCCTGTGTTTCACCCGACGAGCTCATTGGCGCGGATGTAGGCGTACGGCATACCGGAGTCATGCCCATTGGGAAGCTCTTTGTTTTGAGCCATCGAGAGGACCAGAGAGGAAGCAGCGCCAGAGGTCCAGCGTCAGTTGAAAGCAGTCCCCTGTCAGAAATTCAAAGTCCGTTGCTGAAGCCCAAGTCGTTGTTGATGTCGTCCACGGACCCACGGGTCCGCATCCATCCTGTTTGCTTGAAGTAGTCCATTGTGAAATCGCTGCAAGATTGACTTCCGGAAACTGGGCGAATTATTCCGAGTGTAAGTATCTGTCGAGCGTTCAGAACAAAGGACAGGGCTATCGGATCGACTAAATTCCAGTCCAATTTTGCTGCAGGGCACAATAGACAGGCAGCCTTTTTCAGTCCCCCTGACGTGTCTGAATGCTTTCCATAATTAGAGCCGTTTCGGCTGACAAAAGCTTGGCGTAGGGTCGAGACTTCGTTCGTAAAGTAAAAGAAGGTGAAGAGAATTGCGCCGCCAAGCCTGAGGCAAGGGAGAATATAGTATGTCAATACCCCTGCGTTGTCGATCGCCGTTTGGTCGGTGGCTCGTAAGTCTTCAGGGTCTCCACTCGGATCGCAGCCGGAAAGCCGGATAGAGAGCCGACAGAGAAGATCAAAGGAAGAAACGCATTGGAAACCAGACGACTTCGTGCAGCTGGAGATACGGAAAATGTCAGGGATCGAAAGTACGAAGGAGTCTTGCTGTGCCGCTTTGTTAGGAGGAGTAGGTGACACATAATTCGTGGCACCCAGGTTCGCGCAACGATGTTGATTCGAACTGTGGTGGACCAAGCTCAATGATGAGGCTGTTTTCATAGAGACTGACAGCCAGAGAGTCAGCTGAAATTAGGGATAATGCCTTGGCCTGTGTCACAACCTCAGCTAGTGTTAGTGTCACAAGCAAAGCCTGGAACTTACGAATCAGGTGTAAAGTCGAAGAGCACCTTGCGGCAACACAGCCACAGAAGTATAGGTTGTGCGGCGCAACAAGCTATCTAGGTTCTAGACTCCAGGAGGAAGTAGGCGTGGTAACGTCGCGGCCCCCTGGCGCGTAAAGGCTAGCTTTGGAAGGGTCGGTCTTCTAGACGCCATGCCAAGAGACCGTTCTTTGTGTGCGTCAGTGGTAAGATCTCGAGCGACAGCGGGCCTGTAGGTAAAGGACAGAATAGCACAGAGCTTGTTCAGGGCGCCCGGCCTCCCTCCAGAAACTAGGGATATGGGCCCAACTCTCGATGAGAAGCTCTCTACAAATGGCGGTCAAATGTGAACGATATGCGGGAATTAAAAAAAGAGTCGGAGTGGATGCTTCCCGATTGGATGTTTTTTTCAGGGGACTGGTATCCTGTAGAAACCAATGTATATTTCCCAGTTTGGCACATTCAAGGACCGTTGCGTTGACCGACATAATATGCGTCGGATCGAGATGCGAGATCGAATTACAGTGGCCGTTTAAAGGAGTCACAATCAAAGAAGGCCCGAAACTTGAAAGATGATGAAATTTGTGATACACCGAGCTGCTATTGCCAAATATTTCTTTTTCTTGAGGAGCGGCCGAGGAGTAACTGCTGTGATCCTGCTTCCTGACTCGGACGTTGGGGCATTGTCAGTCTTATTTTTTTTTGGAGGAAGCGCTGAAAGCGGCTAATGCTCAGAAACCTCTGCCCATGTCAGGTTTGGTGTTTTTACAGTGCCGACCTATAGCTGTTGGACGGTGAAGCAAGCGCTGGGATTCCGGAACGCCGGCTGTGGCCCTGTGCCGATTGCTGGGAGTTGTTTGCGATGAAGTGGGGGCTCGATGACGATCACTCGGCGTGTCATCGAGAATGCGGAACGCGGGACTTGCGGCCCTGAAGGATCCAAGGAATCCACTGGAGAGATCAAAGAGGCGACGGTGGACGGTGGATGGTGGAAGGAGAAAGGAGGATCCCAAAGCAGCGGTAGGTCAAGCCACACCTCTTCCTCTCTTTCTCTCCCACATCCAGCATCCACCCGATGCTTCTGGAAAGAATGCTGGACATCTCGGGTCCCGTCATTCATCACGACTCTCTCCACTCGTCGGTCTCGTTATTCGTGCAGGCCTGGGTCGGCCATCGCTGCCCAATTCTGGCTGCGACTGCACAACCAGTGTCATGCTCTGAACTTGCATCTGCCTATATTGTCGGAAAGCCAGGAGGCCAATAGGACTGTCATGTACTCCCCCGGTAATCTGTCACAAGGCTCGGAAGCCATGGATTCGAACTACGTGTTCGTGCTGCGGCGTTGGGTCTCTTACCTGCGCGTCTATCTAAAGTGTCCCCGCCAATCATGAGGCACAGCGATCAACCGTCCGATGGAGAGAGCACCGATGATGTCGATTGATCTCTTTTTGCGCCTACCGCAGCGGGTGGCTGATTCCGACGTTGGCTTGGGTATTTACGCTCTATGCCTGGAACGGGAAAAGGAAGATGCCATGTGGTAGCCCACTCGGATTGACCACCTGTGACGGGGGCTCTTCTCCTTGTTGAACAAATGGTACCCCTGGTCATTTCGGGCATCTGATGACTACTGCCCTGATATATAAAGCCAGGTTTGTCCCCCCGTGTGGAGTCTAGCATCTGGAAAACTTTTCCAACTCTCCTTGGACTGGACTTCGGAACATCTCGATATCGGACACTTCTGTCATACCTTTGCAGTCTCGGGATTCTGAAAGCATATCACCCTCTTCTTGAACTTCCATCATCTGCGACAACTGAGGAGACCATGGACAAAAGCCAGAACGCGAAATCCGGAGCTGGCAAGCAATTGTCGAGCCAGGACCTGGCAAAGTACCAAGCCGAATTGACGTGGATGCACAACAGAACTATTCGCGAGCTCAAGGAAGCCAAAGGTATATTCTGTCTTGAGCTCACCTTCTTTCCCTTTCATACAATCTTCTGACCGTGACTCCACAGAGAAAGACGCGCGAGAAGCAGAGCTGCGAGCAAAGCAACGGTCTCAGCAGCCCCGAAGATGATGGGGGAATTGGTGGATGATACCGGGCTGGATCCCAGACTTGCGTTATGGATTTGATTTGGAAGGCTTTACCTTATTGTTATCTCCTTTTCCCTTGGGTGCGACTGGTTAGATGGATTCACTTATGGGCCGGCCCTTGGGCGTTTGACTCGGCGCTCGTTTATGATATCCTCGTTCGTCAGAACGCACCAATGGCTTTTTCTTTTCCTTCTCTCTTTGGGTCAGTGAATGGAAGTATTCTTATCTTAGTGCCTGTTCCTAACCTCCACTGGTAAGCACTGTAGATCGGAGCTGATGTATCGCATTCGGGATTTGAACCAAGTCCTTAAGAGTCAAGACCAGCATGGCCCATGAGCTCACCTTGACCTTCACCGAGATCTGACACGGTGAGACACATCTTTCGCTCAACAACCGCCAATGACGGCGCGACCAAATCGCACACCATAATCCAGCGCGGTTCTCGATACATGGATTTCACTCACTCAAGCTTCCAAGTCCAAGCGACGATCGTTCAATCCTGGATGTCTGCATCGCCGTTTCCCAGGCGCCTAGACGCAGCTCGACTAGCTTGGATCGGCCATGTCCGACTTCGTCTTGTTTTTGAGGACTCAAGTACCCCCCGGCAACTTACCTTCTGGATTTAAACAACCATCTATGATTTAGTTGACCAGAGACGCAGACCGTCTCACTAGTCTGATCCGAATTACTACTACAATCGAGCAAAGCTGGAACTTATGCACAAGCTCTTCACGAGTTGAGCATTCCGCCGAGACAAAAAAGTCCCCAGGTCGACCGACAGAAGAGACCGTCTTGGGATCTTCCATTCAGCCTCACTTTTATCCCGTCATGATTGACCTTTGCAGACCGAAAGCCAGAGCGCAGCGGTGTCATTGGACCAGTTGTCGTACGACATAAATGACACCCCACGTGGAAGCCAGGAGGGCCCTGTCCAAGCTGTCACTTCCAAGGACACCTATTGCACTCTGAGTGACCTATCTCCTACTCTCAGTGCCCAGTCAAGAGCCTCATACTCGCCAATATGGATCGAACAACAGACAGCCTCCGAGGTGTTCTACGTTCTTACTCGGAAAATCAAGGTCCTGCTGCATATCAGATGATGGCCTTTTCTTGAAATGCAATCAAAGTGGCTGAAACTAGGCCATTTGCGAGGCGCGATGTTTGACTGGGCCCTCGATCGATATGCCAATCCTACCGCGGTGATTCGGCGATCGTAGTTTATACTTACGGATGTGGAACCCCTGAGACCCTCGCTGCCTCACTACGGACGGGCCACAGTTCAGACGAGGCCGTCTTTCCGATGCACATTTCCCGGGGCAAACCAAAATAGAACAGCAAGAATGCGTCTGGAGTGTCCTAGCGACTAGCAATTTATTGGTGAAACATGACGTCCGAATGCATCCTTTGGCTCGAGTCGCGCTATGGAACTTCACAGATTGGAAGCATCATACCTGCATGAACAGCCGCCTGCCATGCTTTGTACGTGGATAACCCCCACGTATGTTATTGAGATGGAAACAAGATCACCAATGACTGAAGTAATCTATCGCTGGGGCTGCTCGCCAAAGGATCTTAAAGACCACCCATTCGATCCAGCACATGCAAATAAGGGACTGAGCATTATCTGAACAGAACGATGCTGCAACTTCCTGTGAGCCATGGATTGAGACTACTCTATAGGTTATAGCCACACCGAAAGGGCGCATCGATCCTCGTTGAATGGCTCGAATGGCTTGGGTGGCGTTCGTACTAATGACTAGTTTATGCAACGTCAAACTATCGTGCACACTGCGAATCAAGCGGTAAATGCAGCTCGGTTACAGATCGGGAGAAAGTTTCTTCTCGCTTAAAATTTACTTAGTGATGGAATATCTATGCACGATCTGACGCTTGAACGATCTTGAACTACCGTGTTTGTTGACCTGATCTACCAAGACCACTACTGCACCATTGCTGAGCAACATACACCGCGCAGTAGGTGATGGTCATAGCGCGCCATATTAATCACAAAATCTAGGGCTATCTAGGAGGTTGGGCTGTTGGCAACGATTCTTGGGGTGTTTCATATGCGGCGTGCACACACTGTATATATAATTCGGTATGTTGCTTGGTTATGTTCGCACAGATTTTTATGGTCCAGCATTAGGTCCTATCTTGAATAATCACTACCCAATCACAGGCTAAGCGGCCTTAACTTGGCAATAAATAGAAAAGTTAAAACAGAAAGAGATAAAAAATATCTCTACAGCCAACCAGTACTGTGTAGCTCAAGTACGGCTGAGCAGACGGGAAGCCCTACGTAGGTAGTCTTCACACCCTGTGGTCTTATAAATCAGACTTGAATAAAGGCTGGAATACACGCCAACTTAGGTATCACCCCGGACCTGGCGGAGGAACTCGAGCTGAGCATCCACCTCATCGAGCGGCGCAATGCGTTTCGCGTATCGAACCCTTACTAGAGCACCAAAGACATGAGTGCTAAGAACCTCCAAAGCGCCCACGCAGTAAATCAAAAGGACCATCGCCAGCGGGCCCAGAATAGCAAAGACGGCGAATCCAAATGACGCATTCTGAAAGGCCGTGTTCCTCGCTAGCACATCCGTCGCCAGGCCGACCTGCATGGCTGTCAAGACAAGCGCAATGTAGATCGTCATCGCAGAAATGGGAGCCATGTTCTCCTGGAACAGCTCCACGGTGGATTTGTATTGGCCGCAGTAGCCACGGAGGACGCTGCCGTAGCGGAAGGCGCAGATCTTGTCTAGGCGCGAGAGCCGTAACGCGCCGAGATGGTAGTGCGGGTTGATGCGTTAAGGGTGGACGGCGCCCTTCTGCAGACACTGCTGGACTTGTCTTCGAGAGGGGTAATATGCCGTGTCACCTGCAGCTATCTAACGTAATCCCTGTCCTACCTTACTAGAAAAGTCATGGGGAAGATATCAAGATAATCATAGAAAAGCTTGCAAACCTTTGTTCCGCGCTGGCGGCAAGACCTTAAGACCGCGGCCCTCCGTAGACTGCTATCAAAGGTCTAGAGAAGTCCTTACGGCCCACGAAATAACTTAGCTTACATCTTCATGGGTTAAGTTAAGATAAGCTCAGTATACGCGCAAGTATACTAGGAAAAAAGAGCTTATCAGGTTAATTCAGATCAAACGCCTGGGTATAATATGCGGTACAGCTGCCGAATACTAGATAACGCTTCAGTGGTTACGGGCCAATCCACGGAGGCTGTTCCAAGACTTGCACCAACCCCCAACTTCCAACTTTTCAAAGGTGCCATCATCCTTGCTCAATAGATGAACGCACTATTGACCCTGTCAAGCAGACTCCCGAGATCACAGCTTGTCCGTAGAGACCAATTTCCAAATTACTGCAGTCCGACAAAAGCGCCCGCTATTGCAGTCTCACTAACCAGCAGCCAGGACGAGAACTGCCTCATATCTCCGACTGCTGATGAGTTTGCATGAAAGGTGACAAAGAGAGCCTGCCCTCAAGGTGCCACGATCGGCTGTTCAGAAAAAAGGCGCGCTGCTGTAAGGTACTTTTCCTACGAAGGGAATCCTTTGGGAAGCATAATAATGGACCTGTTTTCTTGAGCAACTCTGCAGATGAAGAACAAAATAAAGGATGCAACTGGTGCAATGAGCAAAACCATGCAATTTGCTGGCCAAAAATGCTGTTGTAAGGTCTTTTTCTCATGAATCTTGCTCATTAATGGCATTCGTACAAAGATGGGCCATAACATATGGCTGGAAGCATGATCCTAAGGCAAATCAAATAGCTTTCATGCTAGGTGGATGAATGCTGAGTGAGCAGCGCTGAAAGTAGCTATAAGTAATAGCATCTTTCCTCAACTCCAGATTTTGACATATATCAGATACCGAGAACTGCCTCTATACCATCCAAGATCTTCACTCTTCAGAATGTGCAACGGGAGATTTGCTCCATACAACCACAACTAATGGTGAAGCCCGACGGGAAGCTCCAATTGAGAAACTTCTGCCGTTGTCAAGTCTCCAATGGCGCGGTTAATTTTTTTCCCCCCCAAAAAGCTGGTCTTCACCGAAGCACCGCCGGTTGAGAAATACGGCAAGCATCGCCCCGCTACAGTGGAGGATATATGGTACATGCTTCAGCTGGACCGGCCGGACGCCAATGCACCTGTCGATGAGCCCGATAAGCAGAGTTTCGGCTTCTATTTCAATGAAGGTCTTCTCATGGCAGGGAAAGGACCGGTGGCTGACGTACGCACCGACGTTTTTTGGCATGAACCTGCAGGGGAAATGATCTTGCCAGAAGAGGTGTGAGGGCGAAATACAACTCCAAGCCGGATCACCCGTCACTGGCACTGTAGGGCTGAACGTTGCTTCTTAGCTATCTTGATTCTTGCGTGATTGTTTTCGAGTAAATCTGGCAATGTGGTAAGGGATTATCGGCGATAGTATCTATACAGACTTCAAATAAGACACGGAATGCAATACGAAGCATGAAATGGCGATCTTTTAACATAGCTTACTCTACGACGCTGGCGCTTCTTAGAAGCGAGCGATCCCGCCTTGTTTACCTGTTAAATGTACCTAATAGTCAGTGAAAGCCGACTACTAAACAACCTCTCAAGGGGTTCTGAGCCATTGACCGGAAGCTAGCAAACGGGGAATAACTGCTGTTAGTAGTACACCTCTGGACTGCTTATAAGGCTCTGCTTGACGCGCTAATTGCCAGCATAATGGAATCAATACTAGCGAACTCTCCACTTTCTGGATAATCTTAATTCCTAGAATGAGCGCGCCTTTCCCTCCTGATTCGTAGGAACCCTCCGCCTTCTGGCTCAGCTAGGGCTGGGTTGGTTCGTCAAAGCTTTTGTTCATCTGGTGCCGGAAGATGTCAAGAGTCACGGACTTAAACTCGACAAACGGGACGTCTGAACTCGGAACGACAGTGGCCCATGTTTTGAAGGATAATTGGATGCCATCAGGGTTTCCCCCCCTCTTGTATAAGCATCCATTTGCCTCTTCGTAGTAGCTGACTCTCATGTGCTCGGAGTCCGCGATCAGCGCGCTGGGTCGACTGGAGTTGGGCAAAGTGGTAAAACTGGTGCGACGCGAGTACCGTGCGTGGTTGAACGGAATCGGACGCCGGTATGAACTGACGATGGTCTAGATCTATGAGACGACGTCGCTAATGGGATTATTCGGGTTTTAAATGCCCAGATACGTTCTTGCGTTGAGGGAGTGTGATGAGTGTGGACAAGGCGATACTGGGGAGATTGCCTGGCCCCAGTAGGTGATTTGATCGGAAGTCATTGGTCTCTTTTCCAATATGGAAGCTTTCCATCCGATTGACTGTATTGATTGCCGGCTTTGAGTCTCAGCGGATGTATAATGTGTGATGTGTCTATGGTGTTCTGTAGAGCAAACCATCTCTTTGTGCATGATACGGTCAGAACAACAAAAAGAGATCGTTGCGGAGAATTGCAGCCCTCCAGGAAAGTATACAACAGGAAGTTGACCGTGATATCCATGGCTTGCACTGTCTGATCAATCCAGATGTCGCGCAGCGAGTCAAAATCATGCGGTAGAAAGCTCTCTACCTGTCCGCTAGGGGCTCATCAACTGTCTCTTCGTTTCACTGGTCTGAATCTCCTGCTCTTTTTGCGCTTTTGTCTTTGATCTCCATTCGCTTGTTTGCTCTTGGGCTTCAATGACGCGGTATCTAATTATTTATCAATCAGCAACAGAGATAAAGTGAGAAGAAAGGCCCGAGCTCGTGTTCTCTCATGCAGCAAGTCCGCGGTCCAAAACGGTAGACCCAACTAGTTAGTAGATAAAATACTGATGCGCAAGCGGAAGCTCCACCACAGCTTCAGCCCTACACCCTTCTCCATCCGCGACGACGGTCTAGTTAGACGAGAAATTAGCCTTCGCCCTACATGCAACACGGGACCACTCACGAAAGTCTCCGAATCAACCTCCATTTTCGGTGTCGCATTGTTGAACTTCATATCGAGCTTCGTGACCGTGCGCGTATTCTTCACGATTTCGATGTGTTTCTTGAGATTGTAGGATTTAACGGAACCGTTCTCCAGACCGGCCCGGGAGACGAAGAGTACGCTGCTGGAGGGGACGAGAGGCTATTTTGTTAGCCAGTCCTCAAAGTAAACTAGGATGTACTTCTCACCGAGAACATTGGGCGGGCGATTATGGGCTGGACGGTTGAGATCCTGGGCTGGTTAGTAACTGTTGTAAGTGAGGTGAGAGCCGTTCTTACGAAGCATTTGGATCGCCCTATATCCCATTCTTGGTTAGCACGGGCACTGATCAGGGATAGCAGTGCAGACACACCATCTGGGCAGAAGCGATGAACCCCTTCTTGAGAATCATGAATGGCTTCGTTCCGAAATTCGCCGGTTCCCAAATAACGAGATCGGCCAACTTTCCAACCTCCACACTGCCGACGACATGACTGATGCCTTGAGCTAGCGCCGGGTTGATCGTATACTTACTGACGTACCGCTTGACCCGATGGTTATCAGCCCCGGTTGACTCATCCTCAGGAAGTCTACCCCGTTCGACCTTATTCTTGTGCGCTAGATTCCAGGTACGGGTGATGACCTCTCCGCAGCGACCCATAGCCTGTGAGTCTGATGACATCATGCTAATTGCGCCGGTGTCGTGAAGCATATCTTCTGCTGCGATTGTCTCTGCCCGGATCCGGCTGTCGGCAAATGCAATGTCTTCGGGGATGTTCTTCGAGAGGTGGTGGCAGGACATGACCATGTCTAGATGCTCGTCGACAGTATTGCAGGTATAGGGCTTAGTCGGGTTGGTGCTAGACGGGAGAACATTCGAGTGTTCCACAAGAGAAATCATATCTGGTGCGTGGCCTCCCCCTGCTCCCTCGATATGATAAGCATGTACGGTTCTCCCTTTGAATGCGGCTGCCGTGCGCTCGACAAAGCCAGACTCATTCAACGAGTCGCTGTGGATCTGGCACTGGATGTCGAATTCTTCGCAAACACTACCGTCGTCAGCACAAACTAGAGTTGTCGGCACGCACGCCTACCTCAGACAAGAATCGATCGCGGACGGAGTACAGCCCCAGTCTTCATGAAGTTTAAGGCCAGCGACGCCTGCATTGCATTGATCGCGAAGACCAGGCTTGCCGGTGTCGCTGCCTTTGCCAATAACACCGTAGTTGACGGGCAGATGGTCCAATGCTTGCATTATCTGCCGAATATAGGTCTTACTTGGGGTGCAATTTGCAGCAACAGTAGCCGTGCTGGATGGTCAGAACGGACATAAATAAAGAGGCGAAATCTTACCTTGGTCCAGTACCCCCTCCAAACATGGTCGTAATACCAGACGAAATTGCCTCATCGGCCTGCTGCGGGCAGATGTAATGCACGTGAGTGTCAATTCCACCAGCAGTAACAATCTTGCCTTCTCCGGCAATGATATCAGTGTTGGATCCAATAACCAAGGCCGGATTCACGTTGTCCATCACGTCTGGGTTCCCTGCCTTTCCAATTCCTACAATGACGCCATCTTTAACTCCAATGTCGGCTTTATAGATTCCACTCCAGTCAATCACCAAGGCATTGACCAGAACCAAGTCCGCACACCCATCATCTGCACGGCCTGCGGCCTGTCCAATGCCGTCGCGTAGGGTCTTACCACCGCCGAACGTGCATTCGTCGCCGTGAGCTGTATAGTCTTTTTCGATCTTGACCCATAAATCCATGGAGCCGAGCCGGACCGAGTCGCCGAGAGTCGGGCCATACATTGAAGCGTATGAAAGTCGATCCATCTTGTACGGTTCTACTTCCTGATCACTGTCAAAGTCCTCCGCAGGGGTATGCCGGAAGCCTGCCTCTTGTAGACGCTCCAAAACTTTGTTTGTATGGGACAGGTCAATGGTGCCAGTTGCAATGCTGCTCCCTCCTTTGATGGTCTTGAGACCACTGATCTGCGTCAAGGTCACTGTCTTTGTGTCACCAGGCTCGAACCGAGTGGACATTCCGGAGGGTATGTCAAGGTGGTAACCATAGGCCTTGATCCTGTCGAAATCCAGCTCAGGATTTGATTCGATGAAGTGAAAATGGGAGCCGATCTGGCAGTGTCAGAATTTGTCGAAAGCCCAAGGAATTGGACATTTCCTTACTTGAATTGGCCGATCACCTTTATTTGTGACCCTCAGTTTCGTGCGTTTCCTTCCAGGATTCAGCTCAATCTTCCCTTGACCGGGTGAAATGGCACCAGGCATCCTCAGAGGTTCGTATTCTGATTCGGAATACGACGGGAACAAACTCTGATGGTATGGGCAGGAAGCTCCCGTACAGCGCACGCTCAATGTCCCCGTCCGCGCTACTGATCGGCTGGTCAACAGTGACCAGATGAGTTCCTGTCGTAAAGGTCCCCTCAACCTGCAGCACTGTGAGAGTTGATACGACTCCGGGTAGAACATGACGCCGTCCAAGGATATGTTTTCCGATCGACATGAGCTCGGAGACAGTGTGCTTTCCATCTCGCATCATCTACATCATGAGCACTGGCCTGCAATTCAGACATTGTCCCGATTCGGAAAACATACCTCTTGCAGTACATTGGTGATCAATGCCTGTCTTGCTTCAGTCATGGATATCTTTACAGTCGTGTCTGACACTTACTGTAGCTTCAGCATGGTTTAACCTGACTCCTCTTGCCAGTCGCCGCTGGGCAAGTGTCCCCGTTTGGGCAATGAGTAATTTATCTAGCTAAAATGTGTGAGCTATGAGCTAGGTCATTAGGTGTCTCCATACCTCACGAGCTATCAGCTGCATTGTTTCCGGGCCAGAATATTTTTCTCCAATATATATCGAACTGTGTGGCTTTTGCCAAATTAAATGGAGAATTAAACGACAAAAACCACTGGGATATACTTTTGAAGTTCGCCGAAGATGTATGTGGAGTGTGGGCGGATGCAACCCTGTGGGGACACGGAGATGAGGTCAGCGAACTCTTCGATAAGGTTCAGCAAATCACGGCGGGAGTCTGCCGAGTGGGTCGAGTCTGTTATGTCATGGGTTGTATTCTGTATAGCTCAAATAGAGCTGCATGTCCTCTCTTCGCCGAGATCGACTGTTTCAAGGTTCTGAATGGAGGAATTGGCCCGGGAAAAACTCCTAATAAGATGGCGTTAGACCGTGCCCAGTGCCACGCTTTCATACAATCCACAAAGCACCCAGAATCCCTCCGGCTCGATTCAAGGGAGACTGCTATAAGCTGAAAGAAGACGGAGTTGTTCGGAAAAGGGCCATTATCGAGATGACCACCGCGGCTCGACAGCCGCAGCTCGGGGTCGGCCAGCTTGAAGTGCACGCTTTTTGCGGTTTCTCCTCCATCTCCACGCTATCATCGACATATCCTCTGAAGCTCGTCTCCCCGCCATGCAGACCCGTCAATCCGGCTGCGCTCGCCTTTATGATGAGTTATGGAGGCGGGCTTGTTGCAGGCGACAGCGTGGATCTCAAAGTCACTGTTGAATCTCAGGCGCGGCTAGCTCTTCTCACGCAAGGAAGCACAAAAGTGTATAGGACACCGTCGAGATCGATATGTTCGCGCCAAAAACTCACGGTCGGGCTGGAGGATGACGCAGCTCTGCTCCTGCTGCCTGATCCGCTACAGCCGTTCAAGGATAGTGCTTACAAGCAATGTCAGACTTTCCACATCCAGTCTTCGTCCAGCCTGTTCGTTCTGGACTGGGTTTGTGCCGGACGAACAGCGAGAGGAGAAGCGTGGTAATTCTTCGAATGCAGAACCCGGAACGATGTTTGGGCTCTCCCGGACCCAAATAAGGGTACTGGTCGAAAGCTTTTGATTCGAGACAGTCTGGCTCTTGGAGATGCGTCATCACTGCCTGGCTTTGGCGATGAGATGGATGACCTTGGTGTCTTTGGCACCCTGATCCTTCGAGGGCCCGTGTTCCGCACTCTCGGTGAATTCTTCCTGGCAGAATTCTCGCGTCTGCCGCGCATTGGGCCAAACGGGCAGAGGGTGGACGAGGATGCTTCGCGCTTGGATCATTCAGTCAGAACGTGGACGGCTGCTTGTATACGGGGTGCGGTTGTTGTCAAGTTTGGGGCGCAAGAAGTAGATGCTGCCAGGCATTGGTTGAGAGGTATGCTACAGAGAGAAGGGACGGTGGAGAAGGTGTTTGGAGCAAAATCGCTGTTGTGCTTGCAGTGATCTGTCGTTGGTCGCATGCTCCGCCACAAGAGAGAAGGCTCACTCGCTGTTATGCAGTATAATACAGATTTGTGCTGTGCCTGAGATCAGCGGGGCTCGGGTCAACTTTCCATCCGCGATGACCCAAAGAAGAAGCTCCCGCGAGGCTCCGTCAGGTCCAATCAGTAGTACCAAGTAGTCCAGCAGTCCAGCCACAAGTTCAAGTTCCTCGGTTCCAAATATTTTGCTCGCATGACATCAGTTCTCCCTCTAGGATTGCGAAACAATGTGGCTTATATCATGAGACGTGACTGAGGTCACCGTATCATGGGCAGACTCGGAGTCAATCTGTCTGAAGAGCCTCGGCTGGAACCAAAGGATTGTCTTGGATTCCCCGCTGCCTGGCCGCGCGAGCCAGTAGCAGTGCTCTCAATCGTCTTTCAAACTATTTGTTCAATCCTCGGCTTCTGAGATCATCGCTTCGGGACTGACCACCCAAGTATATCAGTTTACAGTCAGCTCCCCACGATCTTTCATCGTTACTTCTTAAAGCCCTGCCGTCCAGGCACAGTCATGCCTTGAACGATTTAACGGATATTCACGATCGCGATGGCGCTTCTCGACCTGTTAGAAACACATCGGCGTCCTGTCGCCGTCGCCAGCGTAGTTCTCATCCTGTTCTTCGTTTCGTCTTTTCTTCAACGACGATGGCGGCAATATCAATTTGCCAAGGCGAACGGGTGTGAACCGATCAAGGGAAAGCTGCCTAGCTACGACCCTCTATTCTCGATTGACAGGACCATTCGTTTGATCAAGCTAGCGAAAGAACATAAGCTGCTGGAAAATGGTGTTTTGCGGTTCAAGGAACTCGGTAATACCCATCGCGGTAAGCGTGGTCTTTCGCCGATTATCATTACCATCGAGCCGCAGAATGTCAAGACCATCCTCTCCCTCAAGTTCGCAGATTACAGCATGGGAGATCGCATTACGACGTTTGGGCCTCTTCTAGGCCACGGCATCTTTACCAGCGACGGCGAGGACTGGGTCCGGTCTCGCCAGATGGTCAGGCCGAACTTCGTCAAAGAGCAAGTCGCCCATCTAGAAGTTTTTGAAGATCTGATGGACGATCTCTTTGCCCTGATACCTACCGATGGCAGCACTGTTGACCTGCAGGATCTGTTCTTTGGCTTCACGATCGACTCAGCTACTGAATTTCTTTGCGGTCACAGTGTCCATAGCTTGAAGAAGCGCCGATCGCAGGTCGCGGACAACGAGCGCAACTTTGCAAAAGCTTTCGACTACGCACAAGACAACATTGGCAGGAATATGCGCTATGGCCCGCTGATGTTCTTAAACCGCGATCCAAAGGCCGTGGAGGCGCGTCGGGTTTGCCGCGAAATGGTCGACCAATTCGTTGATAAGGCTATGATAGCACGAGAGAAATATGATGAAGAAAAGGCCTCCGACGAGACAGCAGAGCGCAGATACATGTTCCTTTACGGCTTAGCTCGGCAAACCGGTGACCGCACACGGATCCGGGACGAGCTCATGAACATTCTTCTCGCCGGTCGTGATACGACTGCCTCGCTTCTAGGTGGCTTGTTCTTTCTGTTGGCGAAAACCCCCGAGGTCTGGGCCAAGTTGCAGGAAGAAATTGCCTCACTGCAAGGTCGCGCTCCAACGTACGATCAACTGCGGGAGATGAAGTATGTCAAGTATTGCCTTAACGAGAGTAAGTAAAGCAACCCCGGGTTAGCTGATAATATTTAACCTTCGTAGCTCTTCGGCTCCTCCCAGTTGTGCCTCTGAACTCACGCACCGCCATCAAAGATACCATCCTTCCCGTCGGCGGTGGTGCAGATGGTCGATCGCCTGTTTTCGTGTCCAAGGGCACCATCGTGGGATACAGTGTATATGCCATGCATCGCCGTCAAGATTTCTACGGTCCCGATGCCGAAGAATTCCGACCCGAGCGATGGGCCGGTCTCCGACCCGGATGGGAGTACTTACCTTTCAATGGGGGTCCTCGTATCTGCGTGGGCCAGCAGTATGCTCTGACCGAGGCCGCTTATGTCACGACGCGTCTTGCCCAGCGGTATTCAATCCTCGAGAGCCGTGATCCTGAGCCGTGGGTGGAAAAACTTGCGTTGACTGCATGTTCCTTTCATGGGACTAAAGTCAGCCTTCGGCATTAGAAGCCACTCTAATTAGCGCAATCTTGTTTCATGAAATGACGAATCAGTTCAAGGCCTCAGAGCTTGCACTCGATGCTTCTATTGCCTGCCGAGCTCTAGACATTGAATGGCGTATTTCTTCTTTTTTAACCGGTTCTGATTCCCTCCCCGGCTGATTATGCCAAATTTGCCAAGCTGTTTTCGGTCTGAATTTCTCCGGAGCGGAGATGTCTCTATATAATTTTTCCGTCCATAAGGATCCAGGTCTTCAGGATCGTCAGGTCCTGTCCCGCATGGAGTATAGCTCTATGCGGTGTGTATATTATTCGGAGAAAGCGTAGGCTAAAGCGTGAAGATAAAGAGGCCACAGCTCCGCAACCGTTCGGAAGCAGCCATCAAGTATCCTCGATTATCCTCGATTGTCACAATGGGTGTTCTTTCAATTGCCAGATCGGCTCTCCTTTTGGCCGGAGCGGTCAATGCCGCCAACTATACGGAATGGCTAGCCCAGTCCTACTTTAGCAAGGGCGTCACGTTGTCTCGAAACTATGCCTATGCCGTCCTCTACACGGGTGTGGAATACGCCTACAACAAGACCGGCGACCCAGCCTACTTCGATTACATCAAGACGCAAATTGACGGCGTCCTCAACGACGACGGGACTCTCGTCGAGCCCATCACGGAGACCCTCAGTCTCGACGACATCCGTATTGGACAGAACTTTCTGTACCTGTGGACGGTCACCGGCGATGAGAAATACAAGATCGCTGCGGACGGACTCCGCAAACAGCTCGATTTCACCCCGCGCAACCAGGACGGCGGGTTCTGGCATCGCCGGCCAACTTATCCAAACCAGATGTGGCTGGATGGATTGTACATGGCGTCCAACTATTACGCACAGTACACCAGCTGGTTTGAGCCGAACAACAAGACCGCCTGGGACGATATCATTCTCCAGTATGATCTGATCGAGGAACATACCCGCGACAACAAGACCGGCCTGCTTTTCCACGGATACGACGCGAGTGGCGTTGCTGTTTGGGCTGGTGCGTTACCCATTTGCTGAAGTAAGATGCATACTAGGTACTTACATTATTCTCATAGACCCCGTGACCGGCGCAGCACCGCACATCTGGAACCGCGCGGTAGGCTGGTACTTTGTCTCCCTCGTCGAGCTGCTGGACTACTTTCCCCAGACGCACCCGGGTTACAAGCGCACCCTGCAGCGCTACCAGAGCCTTGCTCGGGCCATCAAGAACAGCCAGGACGAGTCTGGTGGCTGGTGGCTTATCCTGACAGATGGATATACTGACGACCCCCGAAACTACATCGAGAGCAGTGGTTCTGCGTTGTTCGTTTACGGGTTGCTGCGTGGGATTAGGAAGGGCTTTATCGATGCGAGCGAGTTCAGCCCTGTTGCACTCGATGGGTATGCACTTTTGAGGGATGAGTTTGTCTCGCAAAATGCGAATGGGACGATCAACTTTGATGGGACGGTTGAGGTTGGGAGTTTGAGTGGGAATGGGACATTTGAGGTATGTTCTTGCGCTCTTTATGACTAATTGATTGGAAGCTCTAACGCGCCTCCAGTACTACATCTCCATCCCGCTTGTTCAGAATGACTACAAGGGCGCTGGTCCGTTTATCTACTCGAGCTACGAGCTCGAG
Organism: Aspergillus undulatus; assembly: GCF_047715775.1. Lineage (NCBI taxonomy): Eukaryota > Fungi > Ascomycota > Eurotiomycetes > Eurotiales > Aspergillaceae > Aspergillus > Aspergillus undulatus. The sequence goes on along the minus strand of NW_027396698.1, from coordinate 3,111 downwards.
GCGTACTGAGTGCTCGACCTAAAGAGCTTCATGGTGGAAAGCTGGACAAGGACAGATACCACGTAGCGCCGGTAGGATAGATAAAATTAGGTAGCATGCTCAAATTGACTCTACCTAATCTTCTGACACAAGGACTGGCTGTTTGTCGGGCTGGTTGCTGAGTAACACCAGATCCCAACTTCCTCCCCCTACTCTCTTCTTCTCTTCTTCTCTTCTCTTGCTCTTTGTGTTCCACTCCTCTCCCATCACCACCAACACCAAGCTTCTCTTTTTCTTCCAGCACCTGCTTTATCTCTATCTTAACCATCTCCTCACCGGCCAGCCTACACTTCCGTGGGTAGTAGGCTGGCCGGTGCCTTTCTACTCTCAAGCTAGATGACGAACCAATTCTCCTTCGTCTCGTCTCTTCTCTTCGCCTCACCACAGCCGGCAACTCCGGACAATAACAGCGTTAGATGGACCCACGCTTTCTTTTTGAGAATCAACTTCAAAGGTCAACGATCAGAAGAGTTGCTTTTGGTCAGCGCTATACGAATTCGCGCCTTTTTCTTTTTCACATTAACATCACCACAAACTTCAGGAGCGAATTGGCTCTTTTCTGATATCGACATCACAATCCCAACGATCGGAGACACTGCTCCACGCTAACGCTGAACAAATTCGCGTTTTTTTCACATCGACGTCGCCAACCTGCTGTGCATACTTGGTTTGAATGTGCTGAATGTCAACAAGTCCTGAATCATGTCCGAATTTTCGCTGGTAACACGTTGCCCGATAAGTTCGCGGATTGCATGAATTCTACATCAAAGTATGTCAACGCTCACGCTACTTCCGCTGTTTATGGCCGCTAGCTTCTCCTGGTGTAGATAATCCCCGCATTGCGTGAACGTGACAACTGCCACGGTTCTATATGGAACTTCGCTCGTCAGGACTCGGATCAGCCTGCTATCAATCTACACCATTCTCGTCACCTGCACCTTCTAGACATCGAAATACCTCCTCGGTCATATAGGCCACATTTTCAGATTTGATCCGCCCAGCAATACTAAAAGCACTGCAACGCACCAGTTTTAGGCCTGGACCTGGTGAACAACTGAAAATTTCTAAAGACCAAGGAAATGAGATTAAACAAAACAAAAAGTGAAGGACTGGAAAAATATTTGAAAACAACCGTTTGGGTGCCGAAATCACATACCATCATCAAATCCGGAGTTCCTTCAGAGGATCCGTCGTCTTCCAATACCCGTCCAGGCTTCGTCCTCGACCATGGCCAACTCAGTCTCGCGAGAGGAGGCGTGTGGCTACTTCTAGATTGTCCAGACAGATCCACAAATTAGTCGCAAATTTGGCAGTACTAAAGTCCAGGGCTGCTCTCATGCCAGCCAGAGATGCTTCTGCCTCTGCGTTAAAAACTTCTTTGTTTAAGCCAAGGGACGAGCGGCCACATTGGCACAGCCATAGATTTAAAGATAGGGCCATTTGGTCACGTGAGTTATGGGGATGGGAGAAATTTCGATAAAGTGAAGGTAAGGTATCTCATGTATAGATAGGAAGTAACGGATTGAAGTGATGGATGAAAGAACATCCATTGTTATTTATCTCAAGCCTGGAGAAGTCATAGAAGTGGACTGACTTGCGAAAAATCTTGCTGCTCACTCCTAATTACCTATCTCACCTGTACTCACCCACTCCACTACTTAGCGTCTATCACCCCATAAAGCGGCAACACCGCTAGGGCTCTTTTCACTTCTGACCACGTTTACAAAGGTGGCTTAAGTACGGCTGAGCGGACGGGAAGCCCTGTTCTCCACACCATATGGTCATATGTACTGGTCTTACATTTAAAGGTATATATATGCCAAAACCAACTTGTTTGGGCAGAACTACTACAGCGTATTGGGGCCGGGGTTCATGGCACCATAGAGCTCATGGCGGTCTTGGTTTGGATACTGCATAGTAATTATGGCTGTCTTCCGTAGTCACCGCTGTGCTAGCCTCCACTGAGCTGTTGGTTACCTGGTGGGAGCCCTCAGATACTGTAGAGCATTCTAGTTGAGAACTCGCGACTGGTATATATTGTCGTCTGGTACTAGACAACTGCATGCGTAGTATTCTTTGCGATGCAGAGGACGAGGCAGCTCATCAGCCTAGGGTCGTTCAAATGGACCTTATGCGCTGTTAGACAGCCATAGACTCAACATCCCAGTGACAATTCAGCCTAGATCTTTGTAAAAAGGGGCGCGGTGCCTAATATCCGCTGAAGCTGTATATATACGCCCCATTAACAACTACATATCGCACCAATAATTACAGCTAGCAGCCGACCCAACGTCTTGGAGAATTCTCCACCATGATTTTCACCTTATATCATAGAGCAATCCAACGCTAAGGTTTACGGTGAGGTTCCTTCATTTTCACCAGTGCTTCATCCACTAGTATGTCTTCAGACCTTGGATTTGCTACACTGAGAAAGAACCATAAGGCGCTCCCGACATCCCGCCTGAAGAGGGCCCAGAAGCTCCGTCGAAGCCTTCTAATGTTGACCGTTCTCGATGAATTGCCCAGGGAACAGAGCCGCCATGAGCGCCAATGCGCAGAGTAGACATCAAGCCAAATAATATGTTGTTCACCGAAGCTGATGTGTGATGGGCCATGGCGATACTCGCACAGGCGAAGGGTCGCGCTCCGTTCAGTGGTCGTGCAAAGTGTGAGTGGTCCAAGATTTGTCATCTATCCGTTTTGCATTGTATCGATTCATTCGTGTACACAGGTCACGCCACCTCAAAAACGTGGACGCGTGACACTCATCCCCTTCACATGACCGCCAAGTCTATTAATCAGCAAGAACGTGACACGCGACCTTCTTTCATACGAAACCATTTTTCTGAATTTCAATTTCGCTTTTTATTTCGTAAAGCACTTAATATTACAAGTGTTTTCTAACTGGTTTCCAACTGATTATTTTTTTACCATGAGTACTCAGCAGGATTTATTTGAGTTCGACGATCCTGTCGAATCAAGTCCAAATGGGGAATCTAATATCACGGTATCTATCTTTATAAAGTACCTGGTAACTGATTACTAACCACTTGATGTGGCGATAGGGTGGTC
>NW_027396697.1:0-71603 GCF_047715775.1 Aspergillus undulatus | reverse complement strand
GTGGTATATTACTTTAAAGTTGATCAAGCATCTAGTTTTAAGGCGTGTGCACGGATGACCCGGGAAGTACGGGTCACCCGGGAATTACGTTATATGACCGAGCGGACGCTGACTAATAATAAGTTCGGCGTTGAAGTGGATTCTTAGCGGTCACCAAAGGCCGACATATGTTATATAACCACCAAGGCCATTGCATAAGCAACTTCAGCTCGAGCGAGCAATTTAGACCCCGGCTGACCTGTAGCCACTTCCGTCCTAGCGCGGACAGCCGGAGACCGGGGTTCGTCGCCAATTCAAAGCTGGATGCTCTTAGCCCCTAGGGCAGGCGGTACCGAAGGGCAGTATGCTCCGACGTGTTATGTCACGTGAGATGTGAGGCGGTGAATTTTCTTCTGGCCAACTTACGTGGATATGATCTACGTCATAACCATTATCTATACTCCTGACTGTTCGGATTGCAAGGCAGTCGCATTTGACCTCAGTAGCTGCTTCCTCATGTGAATGTCATCAAGCTACTTGGGTAGCTGTCGATAACAGAGGTGATATCGCTCCCAAATTCCATCCAGGACCACCAGCTAATGATGAAAGGTAACTCGAATGACCGGGCTCTAATGCCTCCACCTGTTCCCACCTCCCGCTCTTCTCGTCGCTCTGAAGATTCCCAACCTCGAACAGACACTTCGAACACGTTCAGTGACACCGTAAAGCTCGAGGTTGTCCGCTTGTCGGGTGCGAATTGTTGGAGTTGTTTGAACAGCGACCCTGATTTCGCCCATGTTGTTGCCCAGAGAGATGGTCAAGTATGTATACACTATATCCTCATACATTTCCTACGTTCGCTAACCAGCCTCAAGGCCCTTTATTGGATACAAGCTGGTCTGTTGCCGTTTTCGTTCAGATCAGCGGTCAATTGCATTCCGCTTTGTTCTTCCTGCCATGCTTCTTTCGACCGCCCCTCTGACCCCTGCTGGGTGTTCCTCCCGACGGATTTAAACTTCTTCATCAGATACGAAATTGATGATCAGTTCCGCCGTGCCCAAAATGATCAAACATCTGGCCGAATCGTCCCAACCATCGAGAAGTACCGTGATCACCTTGCCTCGAAAGAGGTAGTGTCACAGGACGCGACTGGTGGACTGTATCGTGGTTACTACTTGAAAAATTTCCTCCATGGCGTGTACATGTCCGTCGAGTCTCTCCAATTTCTTACTACTCCCAAGCCATGGCACGGACACCCATTGGCTGCAATTCGACGAGGGATCGCCATACTAGGAAGCGCCCGCTGTTATGCACTTGACCGCACCACGATCGACGAATTAACCACGCTGCGCCGTTTATATTTCGATGACAAGAATCTCATTGATAGAAAACTTGTCAAACTATACCATCTTTTGCCCCCAACCCGCAAGAGACAGATGAGCGATGACGAGTCCGAACCTAATGATCAGAAGAAGCTCGCCACTGACCCAGACAATCACGGGATCACCCAAGGCGTCCAGAACGACCAGATTACCCAGGATGTTGAGATTGCCCTGGACACACATCACGTTTGTAATCCAGCTGAGGCTTCGGCCCTGGGTGCAGGCCCTCATACCGATGTCCATGACAGTACTGGATGGGTTTTAGGACCCAGTGCTACAGGAAATGATGCGATCGACCGTTTTGCGCTGTTGCTACAATCCACAGACATCATTAAGCTACTGAGTTGATAACCTATCCCATTGTTCTTTTTCCTATTGTTTTGTTTTCTCACCTTGTCTCATTTGGTAATGTGAAACATTAACAAATTGAAGCTTATGTGCTGAATCTGGATGCCCCCAACATCTTCCCAACCCTCTCTGCTGCAGATCTTCATTAATACGACCTCGTGCGGCATATACCTCATTTTTATGTGTGGCAGGATGGTTCTCCATCGCAACGTATCCACATTGCTCGGGAAAACCTTCGAGATAAACCCCCATATCGTGGCATATTACTTTTGGGCACAATTCAAGCATTTCTGGAACACGGTCTTGAAGCCAAGATTCAACACAGGTATTGAGTGGTGCCGCTTTGGATAGTAGGGCCGCGGCTCTACACATTCCCATAGTCTATACTAGGTTAAGGATTTGGATGTGCCCTCCCCTGAAGTCGATCAGGCATCTCCTGAGTGACATGAGATATTTGCTAAATTTTGGGGCATCCATATTACTGCTCTCAATCCGGAGCCCGACCATCAGCTTGTGATGGCTGAAGAACGCTCTGCAATATCCCTACCCCTGAGGATCAGACAAATACTGTTGCCCATCTCTCTGTCATTCTGAATCAGGTCCAAAAACATCACTGCACGGAGACATATTGTTTAAAGAAAGTCAAGCAGACTGAATTAGTTATCTGTCGCTTTTATTATCCTATTACTTACAATGAAAACCCATCTCTGCGGAAACCCCCCCCCCCCCACGGTGCCAGTTATTATCGTCTCTATCCTATACGGAGTGACTCCCGGCTCAATTGTTACAATTATTTGGTCTCTATGGCATGACTAGTTAATAGTGATATCATCCCTTGCACTGGCAGCCTTGCAGTACACAACTATGTTGCAAAATATGTTACTAAAGCAGGGACCCCAACACAGTCTTATCGTGAGATGATGACTTTAATTATTCCGAGTTTAAATACCCGCAACCCACTGTTCTCTGCTGTGGCAAAATTGCTGAATTAAATGATTGGTGAGCGTGACTGGTCTGGACAAGAGGTTGCTATATTCTTCTAAATTTACTCCTGGCCCAAGGCAGTCGTATTGTGTCCTATGTTGACTGTCGGCCTGAGAATCAGCATAGCCAGATATCCACTAGGGCATTGTCGAACGCCTGGAAATTGGGGTCTTTAGGGCTTCGCCTGATGGCCCCACATTTAAAGCGTTAGCTGGCAGCGCGCTACGGTTATCTTCCTCAAGATCCAGTTTGCCATGAGCATATTGGATGTTCCTGCTTCTTTGGCGACTCTGGGGGCATTGGGTGGTTCACTATTGATCATGGGCTGGACAGCTTTGACTATATAAGTCAACCTTCTTGTGGTGTATCCTGATGCACATACTAAGTAGATAGAATAAGACACGGCAGTTATTCTAGGTGATTTCTACCATCATTACCCTGAATAGTATAGTAAGTACCTACTCATTGGAGCTAGGATCTAATTTTGTGTTACTGCTACCTAACTCCTTATCAGCACTATCCGAAATGATTGGGATCGTTGTAGGCTGCTTTGCAAGAGAGCTTGTCAGCATACAGATCTTCATTGCCTAAGCTATTGTCACTGCAGCCGGCATAGTCTCCATCTCTACAGTATTCAATGCACTCTCCAACCACGGTGCCTGCACTGTCATATTTAGCTTTGTTGGCACGATGTTTATCACGGTTTTCTCCTTGATCTGAACATTCGCGCGCCTCAGCTGGCTCAGCTGGGTTGGATTCACTACATTCTTGATTATAAATTTTATCTTTGTTATTTTAGTCACACAGCAGGACAGGCCGCCTGGCGCACCAAGCACTGGTGACTTTCACCTCGGCTGGAACCTTCTCGCATACCCAACCTTCACAGCCGGAACGGTCGCCAGCACGGATCTCTTTGTCTTCGCGAGCGTCTCGTCAATGTACCTCCCCGTCGTCTCCGAGATGAACCGGCCGCAAGACTATAGAAAAGCCGCAATTATTGCAGGTATGCTGACTAGAATCCTATATATTACATTCTCTCTTGTTGTCTACCGCTAGTGCGGTACCTGGCTCACCACCCCTGCCTTTGGAAGCGCGGTCCGCTCTTCAAGAAGAACTCATACAGTATCGCTTTGCCTGGGCTAGTGGTGGGCGTGGGCATATACTAACATGTGGCAGCCAAGCTGATTTTCATGCGTGTCCTACGCGGTTCACCGCATCTGTAGCGAGATACATATGTACACTCGGGGACGTGGCTCAGCTTGAACCTAATTCTAGGCGTGCTGGGGTTCATAAATTGCCGAGACGGTGCCGATTCTCGATTACTTGCTCGGGCTTGCAGGTTCGTCGTGCTTTGCTCCGTTTAGTCTGGTGTACCCGGCATTACTTTAGGATGACTTCAGGGCAAAGACGAAATTGAATTTGACAAGTCTAGCTACTTCTCCGTCCAAGATTGGCCTGGTGGTAGTTATTGGTAGGTTTATAATTGTCAGTGGGACGTAATTTTACCATCCTTCCACTCACTTTATTTGTTTTATTCGGAGATCAAAGTGTCAAGTCAAATATTTTGCATCCAAGTCACCCCAGAAGAGCCTTCCGCTTGAGCTGTTAATGAATTAAAGCCTCTTTAGCCACTTGTCACTAAGCTCTCGCCGAGCTTGCGGTAGTGGGCAATTTAATTTTTTTTTCTTTAGAAAACGCCGCCGCTCTGCGAATTCTGATGTGCTGGCTAGATAAGAAATGGCTTATTTCTTGCCCCTGTTTCAATGTCCCGGAGGGCGTGACTGGTGAGCTCCCTAATATTCTTATTCAAATTATTCTGAGCATTATATCTGCATGACTGATACAAGACGCCTCAAGGGATAGAGGGTGTAGCCAATCTCCGATCAAATACTATAAGCGAGCAGGTAATAAGGTTTGTGGTCAGTAAGATAAGTAGGTCGCCCGTGGCAAGTGAGACAGGCAAGCCAGAGGTGAGAAGCTCACACTGTTTATTGCGCACTCACCCTAATCTCAGCCAAGTCGCGTGACCGCAAAGGTGAAAGGCGGTTATAGGGATATTTTCAACTTATGAAAAGCACATACGACCACAGGGTGTGGAAAACAGGGCTTCCCGTCCGCTCAGCCGTACTTAAGCCACACGCCGGCTGGTTAGTAGTATGGTGGGTGACCACATGCGAATCCCAGCTGTTGTATGTTTTTTCTTTTTTCTGTTGATTTTTTACTATCTGTACCTTTTCCTTCCTTGCCTCATTTCTTTTCCCTTCTTATATCTTCTGAATCCAGCAGCTAGTGATATCTCTGCCAGGCTACCCTGAAGGCGTTTGCTAGAACATGTGCTTTTATAGTTTACAGAGAACGTAAAGAATCCATCATCCTCATCCCCAATCTCGCTCGCTATGTCCCGGTACTCGGCTGCCTGCGAACTCGGGCCAATGACTCCGTTTCCGTCTCCGAGTCCGCGTCCATTTCTGTCTGCTCGCGCCGGACCGTCGTCTCAGTCGCCTTCAAAATCGAGAGCTCTATCGGCATCTTCTTTTTCTTAGACGCTGATGGGGAACCCGGCGTAGCGCCCCGGTACTGATGGCCGTCTTCCTCTTCCGTGCGCGCGGTGCCGGGGCAGATGCGGACTATCCCGGTAAAGCACTCTATTATTGACCATTATGAGGTGGAGACCGTGTCATCTGCGGGACGGGTTTAGTTGGTTGGTTAGTATCGGTGGAAATTGCAGGTAGGTTTTCTCATCAGGCTGTGCGCGGAAAATGAGAAAGAGATGGGGAAGTGTGGATGGGGATGTACATACATGTGGCGTTTGTGGTTGTAGCATAGGTTATCACTGATACTGGTGACTGTTACACTATGTATGGGCAAAAGCAAGAGAGCGGTCAGTTGATTCATTCAGCTTAGAAGGCGAACGAGAGGGCGTCGAAGCGAGAGAGGAGAAAACGTACAAGGATCCAAGCCCGAACATAGAAAAGAGCAGGATCTTCTTCCACAAGTTCACGGAAAGGCCGGTTGTCTTGTGCAGCGGAAGTCCAATGACTGCCAGATCGAGCGTCGTGATGGTTGTTGCATTTGCGATGCCGAAGGCGTTGAAAGTAAGGCAGAACCCTTCTGTTTCCCCGAGCCATCTTGTCCAGATATACGAGACTGGGAGGCGTGAACGCCGTTGCAAAAAGATAGGTCACGAAGTACAAGATGTTGATGGCGATCAGCACCCAGGTTGACCCGTCGGATGCCTGCACTTGGGAAGATACGAAGATACAGACATAGGTAGGCCATTTCGGTTGCGGCGGGGGAAGGGATGTAGAGCAGTTGTAGGAGCCAGGTGAAAGGTGAATTGCCTTATAGTTAGCCTTTGTATGCTGCTGGATGTAAGACTTGCTGGCTGGCATACCATTGCAATGTGCGTTATGCTGTCAAAGGAGAGAGTCCATATGTCCTTTCCATAGCCATCCTTCGCCACTGGTGAGATTAGCATTGCATTGTGGTTGAGAAAGAAGAGAGAAGATACCCAACATACTTGGATACTCCAGGGCTCCCATTGGGATCGCGAAAGTCTGTCCGTCTTTTAACTGTTCATTCATCGAAGCGGAACTCTCAAGAGGCATACATACCAGGGCTAAGAAGGCAAGAGTATCCTCGGACCCAAAGTGATGCCGCGACTCGGAGCATCGCACGAAGGTAAATGTTATTCGCGAGACTCATAAACACACTGGTGTCGGTTGGCGTGGTGTGAGAAATGCCGCGAGGCTCAATTCCACACATGGTATTCGACACATTCTGGGAGGCTACGCGAGTCAGCAATACTCTGTACAGGTGAGCTCCGCAGCGGTGCTCTGCTAGAGGCGCAGAGGGACGACATACTCAATGTTTCTTTGAGTGTGCATTTCATCACAACGCGGTCGCTGATACTCTGCTGGAGCGCTGTATCCGCGCAGATACAATCGGTATCAACTGGGAGGCAAGAAGAGCTCCCAAGGTCTGTTTGCATGCATGCTACCTGGATAGTGTTGTGTTAGCCCATATCACCTTCAGACTGGGGTGAAGACGCTGAAGGCAACCTACCGCACATGCAGCCAGTCGCTGTGAAGCTGCTCCAGTTATGAGAAGAGCAACCGCCCAGAGACTCGACTTGCAAGCCCATATCATTGTGAACCCAGAGCATGGTTCAGCCCCAGTCTGGGGATGGGGCCACCAGCTTTTGAGGCATCGCACCCATGTCGTTTCCCAGATGCTCCTAGTATCGAGCCCTCTGCTAATTCATCGCGCTGATCTCTGCTTCCTGGAGCCTCTGTGGGAACTGGTTGGAGAGCAGATCGCGAACTGACCAGGATCGCTCTTTAGCGCGGCGCCAACAGGATCCGTCTTGGGCCGTTCCAAGACGGTTCATTTCGAAAGGAAATTGCCATCGCATCGGCTAATTGCAATCAAAGCTCGCTGATTCGCCCTGCGAGCTGTTCTCGACCAGCCCGGGCTCGACCGTGACCTGGCATGATCAATGATCAACGATCATGAATCAGTGATTGTGCCGCAGCCTTTGACTGTTTCCTTTCCTGGTCACACTACACGCAGCTTTATCTCGAGCAAAAAATGGAATTAACGCTCCCAAATAGGACCAGGGCGCCCTCGTCGAAGTAATCACGTACTGGGTCTTCTGGATTATCTACACACGGTCATTCCACCCTCTCCGCCAAATTCCATGGCCCTTTCTGGGCATCTATCACGAGAGCCTGGATGGTCCTTCATGTGCTCCCCGGGGATGCTGAGAAGACACAGAGGAAGCTACATGCAAAGTATGGTAGGGATTATCTCTTCAAATCACGTCCTCTCTTCAGACCTGCTTTAGTGCCCCATGCTTATGAAGTACATAGGGCCTGTGGTTAGCATCGTTCCCAACGAGCTAGTCACTAGTGACCCGGACGCAGTCTAAAAGTTCTACGGTTTCAAATCCGTCACTGCAAAGGTATCACCCTCACTCAGGGCACCCGGATCCTTCGCTCGTACATTCGTATTGACCATCAAGCTAGACCTACTTTTATCGGGCATCCAAACCACCATGGGGTACGTCAAGGTCATAGTCCGATTGTTATCCAGAGCAGCTACTGAGTAAAAGCAGCGCGATTTCCAGACCATTTCATATCAGAGGGCGGATAACTACACGCGAAGCGTCGCCGGATTGTTAGTCACGTCTATACGATGACAAGCATTCTCCAATCGGAAAAGTATATTGATAGGTGCATTGAAGTCTGGCTTGAGAAGCTAGGCGAGATGGCAGACCGCGGGGAGTCTTTCGATCTATGGATATGGACTCGCATGTAGCCAGCTATACAGTCTCATTACCTGGTTTGTTTCCCGCTAATACGCGAATCAGGTATGCGTACGACGTGATCGGCGAGCTCTACTTTGGCAAAATGTTCGGCTTTCTTCAAGCCGGAGGTGATCACCTAGGGTACATCGACGCAACAGATGACTTGGTCTCTGTCCAGTTCCTGGCTGGTAACATGCCCACCTATGTCCGAGGTTTATTTATGCTCACGGGAATTCTGTTCCCTAAAGTCCGAGGAGCCTTAAAGGCTCCGGCAGGCCTTACTGACGCAACAGATGCAATGCTCAAGGACCGCGTTGTTGCCCTATAAAGTCAGAGCCAGAGCCAAAAGGGTTCATCCGAGTCCGATTCCAATCCTAAGCCCCAACGGCAGGACGTTCTAGGAAAGTTACTCGAAATCTCCCTCAAAGAGGCAAGGAACTTGATTTCGTGCTTGATAATATTAAGATGGAGTCATTTGGCGGATTGTAGGACCATCTTCCCCTTCCTTTCTCTTCCGTTCCTCCCCAGTTGCCCCAACTTAACTTCCCATACAATTTACGCATAGAATTTGCAGGCTGACCAGTACTTGAATAAACGGATAGCTTTGCTGGAAGCGAAACAACAGCCCTCACGCTCTCTGGCATCCTCTATCATATCCTCCGCACTCCCTCCGTCTACACCAAACTCACGGCTGAAATCGACGCCGCCGTGCAATCCAACCAACTCAGTGCACACACCGCCTACAACGAGGCCGTGAAGCTTCCGTATCTGACTGCCTGTATCAATGAAGGAATCCGCATGCACGCAATTATCCCCCGCCATTCACCGCTCTGCGGGTGTATGATCGGGGGCTACTTAATCCGAGAATACGCGGATAGGCGTCAACCCTGGTGTTATCCATTTCGACAAGAGCGTTTTCGGGGAAGACGCGGATGTGTTTCGGCCGGAGCGGTGGATAGAATCGGAGGCTGAGGCGAGTAGAATGGATCGGTTTATCATGCAGTTTGGGATGGGGTCGAGGACATGTCTTGGGGAAAATGTGAGTTCCTCCCGTCCATATAATTTATATAGTTATTCCCTAGGAATGGTGTGCATGAAATACGATGGTAACCAAGATACTGATGCTGATGCTGACCGATAAATCCATGTCTAGATATCGATGTGCGAGATTTACAAGGCTATCCCCGAACTGTTAAAGTTATACACATTTGAAATTGCCCGTGACGAGGAGATGAATATGACATCGTATTGGCTGCATAAGCCAGTTGCTATCGATGTCAATGTTCACACCGTTGATGGATTATAGCCACCGGGCTATCCTGCAGCAAAGTATATTGTATATGTAGCCTACGACTTTCAACAAGTATCGTTGAACAGGTCCGCAACAAAAGACCTCATGGAGCGATTATATAGTCAAGTATCTAAGAACGAAAGTAGAACCATGCAACAGGGGTGAACTCACTACTCTGTAGCTTCAAGCGCTTGCATACCTTTGGAAAACACAAATATCACCATCCCTTCTAGACAGGACTAGTATAATGCAAACTTGTCTCGCTGTTATTTTCCTTCACCACGCAATTAGATTTCTACTACAATGTATTACTGACATACTGTTAGAGGAGCTGGCAGTACTCATCTATGGTCTCTCATGTAGATACCTTGTCAGTGATCATCCAAAATAACCTCACCGGCCGCCGCGATGTAGCTCGGGCAATGAAAAAAAAAAAAAAAAAAAAAAAAAAAAAAAAAAAAAAAAAAAAAAAAAAAAAAAAAAAAAAAAAAAAAAAAAACGCCGAATGGAACCCATCAGATCGAACGCACGAGCTGTTCGCCGTCGACCACTGCATTGGCTAGGGTACACCGTAGCGTCTACCTACTCTCTACTCTACTCCATACAATCAAGAGTAGTATGCATTAGTTAAAGTCTCCGTCTCGGGACGAGACTCCAGTCTTGGTGCTGTATGTATGTTTTATGCAGGCGTGCCTTGTATGAAGAAACAAGAAGTTAAAGGGATTCATGGATCATAAGTTATGGCATGCAGGCTGTAGCGCACTGGGGTTTTCAGGTTACTCAGGTAAGTTAGTTCAATGATACCTACCCAAGAAATAGCCGGTGGTGAATGCCAGATGCTGAAACACGATACCCGATAGTCAATAGTCTATATAATAGACGGCACAAAGCAGTGGAAGTCACAAAGTCCTGGGATGACAACAAAAGGAGGCTGAGCGGTACTAATGTGGATGAGGACCACCTGGCCAGTGCTCGAAGGAAGGATGGAAGGTCTCTTAGAACAAACCAACGGATGGCTTATGCTTATGCCCGTGCTCGTGCTAGGTCATTGCTTATCCCGCCGTAACCGCAAGACACAAGACACAAGGCCGGGCACGGTGCGGTGCGATGGTGATGGTGATTGTGCGACGCCGGAGGATATTTTCTTTTCTGCTATACAGATTGTTGCACTGCGAAGGCGGGACTTGGGACTCGAGCTCGAGGGTAGTATGCATGACTCCACATCTTGCAGATTAAACTTCAAGTTATGCAAGGTGAACGGTGATGGAGCCATGCATGCATGCATGTGTCGTTGTTAAATGGAGACTACTTACAACCCGTCAGGAACAAACACTAAAGCGCCCGACGGACTCCATCTAATTGAGTATTATCCCGAGCATAGTAGGAGCATTGTCGTTTTCTCTCCGCCAGTTGGCGGCTGCCCCTCATCAGGGTTACTTCAGTTACGTGCAGGATGTAGACAGTGGGGAAATACCCCATCAATTGCCGAACGAGAAGGGGCCAAGACTGCTTTGTCGGCGCTTGGGGTAATCCTGGCAGCGCAGCATGGTTGGGCGTGCCGATCTGAGTGGTTCGTTTGGATTTTCTTCACGACTCATTCCCTGTCACTTGTCGATTCGTATTCCGTCTACCGCGGAGAATGGTTAGTACTACTTACTTAGTGGTTGTTGCAGCCTTGCAGATTGCCCAGTTCGATTCCTTAATCCGAGCTGATATGGAGCTACGACAGGAACGTATAATGATCTGCCTCCGCGTGCAGCTGGTGCCTCGGAGTACAGTCTCTACTGGAGGGCTCGGAGTATGCTAGGGCTGCCAATGATAGTTAGTGCCTTTGCCCAGCACGCGAGCATGCGCTCACGGGATACACCGCAATGACCATCCACGGGGAATGTTCTGAAACTGGGAGGATCGTCGATGCCGGCGGGTGATGGGTGCAGAAGCATGGATGTGCTTCGTTCGTTTACTTGTAGATGTGATCTGGCTGGCGCCACTTAAGTTGGAGGTGAGGTTGTATCGAGCGCGTCCTACGGCGCTTCGCAGGTACTGATGTTTATTTTTGGACCCGGCGACTCCGGTGGGGTTGATCGTGGCATTCCTTAGATCGCCAGGAATGCTGTGCTTGGTGGTTTCTTGTCTGCTGTTCTCATGACTAGAGAGGGGTATAAGAGGAGCGCGGTTCCTGAAGATCACTGAGGTTGATTTGTCTGTGCCTGTCAGTGTGACTGTGACTGTGTCTGTGCAGCGGTGCGGGTCTTTTCCAGCTATTCCCCGGCTTTCTTGTATATACTTTAGAAGGGTCTTGTTGATATGGTTCGTTTTGGATATTCTGCGGTTGCCGTAGCCCTTGCTGGGCTGGGCGTTGCCGCTCCTACGCCGCTCGCTCGTCGTGGTATGTCTCCCAGCGTGTGGTATAACAGTGCATGACTAACGTTGACAGATGTTTCAACGGAGGAGCTGAATAGGCTGGCCCTATACGCGGAATACGCTGCGGCCTCGTACTGCACGCCCAACATCGACTCCACCGGCGACAAATTGACATGCGCAGAAGGGAACTGCCCTACCGTCGAAGCAGCCGAAGCGATCACCCTGGCCGAGTTCTATGAGTGTGTCAACCCGGTACCACTGCCGTAAAACAAGCTAACGAAATGCAGGGAGAACGAGTACGGCGATGTAGCTGGTTTCCTCGCAGTTGACACTACCAACCAGCTCCTCGTTGTGTCCTTCCGCGGAAGCCGAACCATCGACACCTGGGTCGCAAACCTCGACTTCGGCCTGGAAGCAGTTAATGACCTCTGCACCGGATGTGAAGCCCACGGAGGGTTCTGGAAAGCTTGGGAGGTCGTTGCGGACAGCATAGCCTCAGGCATTGAGTCCGCCCTTGCGACCTACCCCGACTACACCATTGTCTTCACAGGTCACAGTTTCGGCGGAGCATTGGCGACTCTCGGTGCGGCGCAGCTGCGCAATGCCGGCTATGCCATTGAGCTCGTAAGATTTTGCCTCAGACTCGAGGAGCTGTTTGCTGACGAAGCCTAGTACCCCTATGGCTGCCCGCGTGTCGGCAACGAAGCGCTAGTGCAGTACATCACAGACCAGGGATCCAACTACCGCGTCACGCACACCAACGACATCGTCCCCAGACTCCCGCCCATGGCGTTTGGGTTCAGCCACATCAGCCCCGAGTACTGGATCACCAGCGACACCGACGTGACGCCCACCACAGCTGATATCCAGGTGATTGAGGGTGTTGGATCGAGAGAAGGCAATGCGGGCGAGGCTTTGCAGCTCGTTTCACCACATCTCTTTTACTTTTTCGACATCACTGCTTGTCAGTAGGCGGGGGATGTCGGACGTTGATGAGATCACATGTAATGATTGAATGTGAAACATACCTTGATGATTTGAATAGAAAATAACCCCGACAATCATTTGCAAGACTCCAACTTTGGACAAAGGGCTATCAATAACTCGAGAGACCGGCAGCTGCATAGAGATTCATTTTTGTCCTTTAGACAAAGGACCGGGCGAACCTGTTCGAGAGAGTTTTCGTCCAGTACCGAGACAGAGAGCCAGCCGATGGCTTCGCTCCGTCTGTAGTAAATATGTCGACTTCTGGCTCCCCCAAGGCTACTTTTCAAACCTGGCATTTTTGTAAACGAGGTCGGAATCACGAGCCATAATTCTCTTGACCAAAGTTATTTCCGTGAAAATGGGAACATGCAACCAAAGCGCAAAGCCTACCGGAGTTAAGAAGGTTTGAAATTCAAGTGTTTCCGGGCTGTCCACCTATGTACTCTGACAAGGCTGTCCAGCGGGCCGGGAAAGTCCCTGAAACCAAGCGGCAAAGTACACCGAAATCAGAGACAGATAGTTCATCAGCATCAGCAGATAAGAAGCGCGAACGAGCCCCGGGAGTCTTTCTCGATGATAGAGTCGTACACGATCCGAGGAAGATCCCATTACCTCTGATGGTTCTTCGAAGCAAACATGACGAAAGTGCGCCTCTCGGGAAACAAGTCAAATTCATGAAGGAATGGCACGAAACGATCAGCGACTTCGTCGCCTACTTGATGGAAGAGGATACATGGAGTATGCTGCCGATTGGGCACATGCGACACCTGGTCAATGGTCGAAGGAGTAGAACTTTCTATTTGGATATGCCAGGCAGTTCGCGGCAAATTGGGTTATGAGAACTCCGCCGAGGAAAAAGTTGCCGCAGAAGCAAAAGGAGCGTCTGGTTACTACCTTTGACGTGTCCTGCGTGCAAGGGGATTTTGATCGCATTGTCTCATGCTTGAATCCTGTCAAGCAGAAGCATATTCTGGAGACGCTTGCCGCTACCCTTTTGATGAAGACGGTGATGGAGAAGTTCTTCCAGCACCCGTTTTGGTATGCCGAAGAGAGCCGAAGATCAATGTGAAGAATCCCTATAGGAGGATGTCTCGCCCAACGGTGTTGTGTTGGAGCGGTTTTTGGCCCGGTCTGAAGAAGGTAAGATGATCCCTTGATCTCAGCGCTCGGAAAGGCTTACCATAGGAAACAATCATAGTCAATCACATTTATGCCCGCATTTGAAGGAACATCACAGCCCGGCTCTTCAACCCAATATTCCAAGCCAAAGATGTCGCCTTTGGAGAGACATTGGAGGCTCGTCGGCGCGCGAGATGCCGCTCGTTGGCAAAGCAAATCCTAGCAGATGAGACCTTCCATTGTCTCCTGAAACACACTGAATATCCTGCCAAGAGGGGCGCGATCTGGGTTGGGCTCTCGGAGGAAATTTGGACATCATTTTTTCCAATGCTGTCGCAGAATCCGACCTTAAAATTCCGGACGCTTCGCGACCTCGAGCCCCATTTTCATCATGCAAGCAAGAGCCTGGAGGCGGAATGGGATCACGCGCTTGACCCTGATGAGGTCGATTGCAGACTGGATAGACACCGCGTGCTCATGATTCAGCATCCGTTTGTCGTCTATATCTGGAGCAACAAGCAGGATGAAAATGAGGAGAATGTCGTTTGCAAAGCACCGGCCCTGATGGAGGATCGTGCAGAAGAAGGGGCAGAGGCTTCCCAGAATTAGAAGTGGGCCATTGATGATTAGCAAGTGCTCTTGGAATTCATAGGTTGTTCTTCCCTTCGAGAATCGAGATTAGTATGTAGACCAGAAACACAGAGTAGACAGTTGAAGCAGTGAAGGAGTGGAAGATGAATGAAGCGGAGGTTGTCGATCGGGTCCACCGTGGCTGGCGTGCTGTGGGAACCGTACCGGAAGGTAAACCACTAGCCACCATCTTTGGCTGCCAGCTGTCTCCATCCTCAACTGACAGCTTTCGCACCCTCCCACGCTCGCTTTGCTCGTTACCCTGCCAGGTTCAAAGGAAACCCAGATAGTCGACCTGCAACATCTACTTCCGAGGCAGATCTCCGGCCGGTCGACTATGCAGCCATGATCGGCTGCTCAGTCGATTTGCCTTGACGCTACTTCAAAACCTCGAAAGTACTCCGTGCTCAGAAAACATTCAAGCCCAGCATACTGAGAGCTTTTGCAATTGGCAAACCTAGGCTCATCCAGGTTTATTGCCTGCGACAGCCATGTTCTTCTTTTTCGGCGGAGTCAACAGTCCGCGCCGCCGCAATCGCGAGAAAGCCATCTTCCTTACGATCTTCATCATCTTCGCTCTATACCTCCTCTTCTTCTCGAATACCTCCTCGCACAAACATACCGACCCCACAATATATGATTCCGAAGCCCTCGGGGGTCCGAATCGAGATCCGCACTCAGGGCAGGCGACCCCCGCGCACGAGTCAGCGCCCATCCGAAAAAGCATGGTCGTGGCCAGTATGAAGTCTGACGATGTCTCGTGGTTGCATAAGTTTTTCCCGGACTGGCATAAGAATATCTATGTGGTTGATGACAAGAAGGCGCCATTGACTGTGAAACAAAATAAAGGGCGCGAGTCAATGGTTTACCTGACGTGAGCGCTCTGTCTACTTTTGTAGGTCGCATTGTGGAGCTAACTTGGATGCGCGTAGGTACATCATTGATAACTACGAGAACCTCCCCGACTCAATCCTCTTCATCCATTCCCAGCGATACCAATGGCATAACGACGACCCTTACTACGATGGC
Source organism: Aspergillus undulatus (assembly GCF_047715775.1). Taxonomy (NCBI): domain Eukaryota; kingdom Fungi; phylum Ascomycota; class Eurotiomycetes; order Eurotiales; family Aspergillaceae; genus Aspergillus; species Aspergillus undulatus. Next base: position 56,182 of record NW_027396697.1, on the reverse strand, counting down.
GTTCCGATGCTGCGCAACTTCCAGCTTCCATACCTGGAGAAACAGGGCTACGTCAACCTGCGCTGCGTTTGGGTCCTGGGGTGCCCGGACGAGATTCACCCGCTTAGCGATACGCACCGAGCGGCAGTCCACGCCGGTGAATACTTCAAGAACGGGTTTATAGAGCTCTTCCCGGGGGTCGAGGTACCCGAGGCGGTGGGCGTATCATGCTGTGCGCAATTCGGTGCCACGAGCTGGAAGATCCGCGAGCGCCCAAAGAGCGATTACGTGCGGTTCCGAAAGTGGCTTTCTGAGACGGATCTCACGGATGATCTGAGCGGGCGGATCATGGAATATTCATGGCATAGTATGTTCCACACCCTGGCTGTTTCTGACAACAGCATAGCTGACAAACGCAGTGATTTTCGGAAAAGACGCCATCCACTGTCCTTCGGCTGAAGAATGCTACTGCAAGGTCTTTGGGCTATGCGATTTAACGTGTCCCAGCAAAGACGCGTGCATCGATCGCTACATGCTCCCGCCGTATTCGACGCTCCCGAATGGCTGGCCATTTATTGGCTGGAATGGACAAAAGCAAGATCCTAGTGCCGGCGGGCTTCCAGATCCAAAATCATAATACCACCTTAAGTCGAACAGAAACAAATATATCTTGAAACTGGAAATACCATCCAGAATCCTCTCCACTCTAGTGGACAGAACTGGTCTCCAGCCAGAAACCACCGCGCCCAGACGGAGATGCTCCGCAGAATGGCAGTAACAGACCCGCCATTACCACTTCGTGCGAGCTCTGCGCGGTTGTTAGGCGGATTGAGCTGGCGGCTGCTGTACACAAAGACCACATTTAACGGCACGATATCCCTGAGTGAATGTAATTGTAATGATAAAACGCAATTCAAACAACAATTTTCTCTGACTAGTCCTCGAGTAAAGCTAGTAAATTAGTATAGCGTGACCAGCCCAAGATCATAAGAGCAAGCGCAAGTCAACTGGGCTGAAAGTGGCGGAACCTCGGCCCCGGAGAAGTCTCCCACCGGTTGACAGCTGGAGCTCCCCCATACTCTACCACTCCAGACTCACAAATAACAACACTTCTCTCATCAGCTCATCATACACCATCCCTTCCCCCCTCCTCTCTATACGATACGAAAACGCTCGAGACCCCGACCCAACCATGCTCATAATCGGCCTAACAGGCTCCATCGCCACCGGCAAATCAACCGTCTCGTCCCTCCTCGCCTCCCCACCTTACTCCCTCCCCATAATCGACGCCGACCAACTCGCCCGCAAAGTAGTGGAACCCGGAACCCCAGGGTACGCCGCGATAGTAAACTACTTTGGCCCAAGCACGCCCGACCTTCTTCTCCCGGCGGAACCAACTATTAATGTTAATGGAGGCGAGCCTGCACCGGCGCCGCGGCCGCGGCCGCTGAACAGGCCCGCCTTGGGGCGGAGAGTCTTCGGGACCTCAGAGGAGCGGAAACGTGATCGTATGATACTCAATAAGATTGTGCACCCGGCTGTGCGGTGGGAGATGTATAAGAGTTTGCTTTATTACTATCTACATGGGTTCTGGGCTGTTGTACTTGACGTCCCGCTCTTGTTTGAGTCGGGGATGGATTTGATCTGTGGGACGGTTGTTGTTGTGGGAGTCAGTGATCCTGCTGTGCAGATGGCGCGATTACGGGCTCGCGATCCGCATCTTAGTGTTGAGGATGCGGAGAATCGGGTGCGTAGTCAGGGCGATGTGAAGGGGAAGGTTGAGAAGGCGGAGTTCCGCGGGAAGGAGAGCGGGCGCGGCGTTATTGTTTGGAATGATGGAGACAAGGAGGCGCTTGAGCGGGAGGTGCGCAAGGCTGTTGCGACGATTCAGGGGAGTAGTCCGCGGTGGTGGGCTTGGTGGTTGCTTTTGGCGCCGCCTTTGGGGGTTGGGATTGCGGCTTGGAATTTGGCGGTTAATTATGGTATTAAGCGGAGGTGGGAGAAGAAGGAGGGGACAAATAAGGCGAAGTTGTGAAGTCCTGACATTCATGATGACGGGTTGTCGCAAGCTGGATCATGGCTGCGGCTTCTTGGTGATGTGTCGGTGAAGATGAAGTGATAGACCATCTACGCGGGACATATAATTAGATGTGATCTTCACGAGTCCCTTCCGAAGTATACATGCATGAATCATCATGCAAGTGTGATTAGTGGCGTTAAGCTACGAGCTGATCTGGAGGATCGATAGACGTGGAATTGGGTTCAATAATGCCTTCCTATCTGGGATCCACTCTCCGGATCGGGAGCTGAGCTCAGCTCACAAATAAGAGCTGGCTCTGTTTACAATGCGCTTCTCAGCTCTTTCAGCTCTCTCGGAGCTTGAAATGAGGCGTAATCCGCAAGGTACCTTCATCATATCTTTCTTACACCCTCGACCTCTAGCAAAGAAAACCGAAGATGTTCTGCCCATGCGCGAGGTCATATCTCATGGTTGACGGTCCGCACACCGAACAGCCACGCCTTGTCCGTTCCAGATTCCAGCAAGTTTCGCCATCAAGTTCGCGGGCTCCGCTTCCTATGCAGGTTCGGCCGCAGTCTGCGAGAGAAGATGCGCGGAAAGAATGTGGTCAAGCGCAAGGGCTGGCATGCACATACGGGTCAGGTAAAGTACCGCCCATTGTTATTACATCGATCCCAGAAGAGCCAGAGGTAGGTGGGATGATGTACCCGAAAACTTGGCTGGCGTGGCTGATGATGAGTAGTTAGCTCACACTCTAGGCAAGGATTACATGTGAGATCTAGAACAGTGTACGACCAGAGAGGCTCTAGCCGGCCTTGGGGTATATTGAAGACCCCGACAAGGAGATTCCCTTTCGCACATGAGACCCAGCGCGAATCACGGACAATTCGACGGACACTGAATGCAGACAACAAATCAAACGAAGTCCGCATCGAAGTTGGGAGGTCAAGTCCCAGCCCCAGTCCCGATCCTCCCGCATCGGACGTGGTAAAAATTCGCGTTTTTAGACGCGATGGGAATGTGACACCAGTTCGCGGGACAGGTATAATGATGGAGGAGGTTCGATTGAGGAAGGGCGACATTGTCGTGCGGGACGCCAGATCCGAAGTTTTAAGGATGCATGACATTGAGCCGCCCCGAGAATGGGAGCTCCCCGGAGACTCGCAATGGTAGTCGTGCCACTTCGACTTCCATGTCCGATAGGGCTCAAGAAGGCCAATTGGATCATTGAAAGGTGCTGGATGCCGCTCATTCTTATTTGTTGTGTTTTCGTTTCTTTTGCGACTTCTCTTTTCCAAAGCCTCCAGGTCTAGACAGCCCTCCCCTTCCAGAGTTTGAAATTGAGGTCATCTCGTCCAGGTTGGGTTTCTTATTACGCTGTTTCTGGTTCGCTGCTTCGGCATCCGCATTGCTCTCATTTTCGGCTCCTTCACTTGGTTGCTGGACATTATTAGCATCAGACTATGGTTGAAATGCATATACATACCTTGGACTTGTTCTTTTTCTTGAAATTACCGTACACCTGCCGACCTCCGAGCCCCAAATCATCGTCGTCCGCATCTAGCGAGCTGTCTGCGAGTACGAGCGGCTGCTGCGCATACTGACCGACGGCATCGGCGCCTCCAAAATCAAGGACCCATTCCGTCTCTCCGGCCTCGGCAGCTTGTCTAGAGATTGCGTATCTGCGCTTCTCCTCTTCCTGGGCGAGAGCAGCAGAAATAGCTTCTAAATCCGATGAGGGCGTCGTGGGACTGTCGTCGACTCCAGATACTCTGCGCTTTTTGGGTGTCGACTCTTTGGATTCGCTGGCTGATGTAGGTTGAGCGTTTTCTTTTGAGGCGGCGCTGGCAGCAGCTCGTTGCATGAACTGTATTCTGTTAGCTCAAATAAACACTGGCGAAGTTCGAATAGCATGCCTTCATGGTGAGTAGACGCGAGGACATGCCGGCGTTTTTCTCAGGCTTGGCGCCTGATGCTGACGGTCGAGGCATAATGAATCTTCAAGAAGTACAGACTTCCACACAACGAGAATTTCAAAAACAGTGTAAATGTAGAAAGCAAAGAACTAGCTCCGAACAAAAGTAAAGCACAAAAATCGCAGCGACGGCAGAAAGCCACCGCCCACCACCAGCGATCGGCACCTCCAGTCGTCGAATCAAAGCTCCCGCAAATAATTGGCCCGTGGACCTCCAATTCCAAACCTCATCCTTCCAGCTCCGTCCGACCACCCGTTATCTTGGACATCTACCTCCGCCATCCCACCCCTCACACTCAATTGCAGCAAACATGTTGCTCCCCACAGTCCGAAGCCGGATCGCGGCCCTCTCGTCGACCGTGACGCCGCGCGTTGCCTCCCGCGCCGCCTACTCGACCACCGTCCCTCGTCTCGCCGGTGAAAACTACATGCAACCCAATGACCCGAACCCGCGCACGCCCAAGCCTAATGTCTCCGAGACCAATGCTACGCCCGTTGACTCGATGGGATCGTGGGATGCCGCGTTGAAGGAGGCTCCGGATGTTGCGGAGCGAGTTCGCACATTGCAGGCTCCTAACCGGGCTGGTACCTGGGCTGCTAGCCAGAGGTCGAGGGAGGATGCGATGAGTGGACCGCGATTTGAGCAGACGATTATGGAACTGCAGGTTTGTCACTCGATTTCTGATTCCGGCTAGAGCGGAGGCCAGTGGAAGACGTTCAAAGCTGGAATTGGCTAACATGTGTCTAGCCCACGCCCATGGCCGCTATCGAACTCATTCACAAACAGCCTGTCCGCTGGACGAACAAGCGCATCGTCAGCTGTGATGGAGGCGGGGGTCCTCTTGGTCACCCCAGAATCTTCATCAACACCGACAAGCCTGAGATTGTTCCTTGCGGTTACTGTGGACTTCCTTTCGTACGTCATTCCATCACCTAACATTACTCGATGTCAGTATTAACTTGCTATAGGCCCACGAGCACCACCGTGAGTACCTTGCGTCTCTGCCCGCCTCCAGCTACCCTCTCGAATCGACCGGGGATGCTGCGGAGGTGAACGAGACCCAGCGTGTGGCTGGATCCGAGGGCGGATACGAGCAGCGGTAAAGAATGTTTTGTTTTGGCGTTGTGCATTTTCTTTTATGTTCGCCTGGCTGGGCTTGTACAGTTGTATCAATCAATGAGATGTTACACTATCTTTCTGCACCTTTGACTATGAAGCTTGATATAACTATAATTATTGAGCAGCTTACAGCAATTGTCTTGACAGAGACAGAGAGATCATGGCCATCGTCTCACTAATACGCTCCATGCCCAAGCTATTTCACTATATAGATGCTCACTACACCAGAACCAGAACATGACCGATGAAACCTTCAACCAACGACCCTATCCACAAAATCCAACAAACACTTGAAAGACAATGCGCCGCCTCAGTATCAAAACCAAGTCACTCCTTCTCCCCCTGAATAGTAGCAACAACCCTCCTCGAGTGCCTCGCCGCCCGGAATTCCAGGTACCAAATCCCCTGCCAAGTCCCCGTCGCCAACCGCCCATTCGTAATGGGAATGTTTACGGACGCCCCGATGAGCGCGGACTTGATGTGTGCCTGTACCATAACCAAATCAGCAAACCATACCATCTTATCCCTCAATCAACGTAGGAGGTTGGAAAAGAAAGCATACGGGCATATCATCCTCCCCCTCAGCAGAATGGCGATAAAGATCCCCCCTCCGATCCTCCGGCGCAATGCGGTCCAGCGCGTCACTCATATCCTCGCGCACATCCTCGTCCCAGTTCTCGTTTAGTGACAGTGCGCAGGAGGTGTGTTGGATGAAGAGGTTTAGCATGCCGACTTTGTAGTCTCGGATTTCAGGGACACTGGAGGTCACCACGTCGGTTATTAGGTAGCTTCCGCGCGATTTGGCAGGGAGGGTGAATTGTTTTTGGGACCAGGGCATTTTTGTGATGGGCTGGGTTGGACTGGAGGTGTTAGTTCGGTGGTTTGTGAGTTGGAGGTAGTTTTGTTGTTTCTTGATGGAGGGTGAGGTGGTTGCGGGGTAGACTGGTCGTGGCATGGTAGTAGCTGGGGGATATGGGGCGATTGAAAGGAGATGAGACGGAGAGGGATTGTTCTAGGTCAGAGGCAGGACTCACTATTTTCTCTTGCTGATAGGGTCGTGAGAGAGTTGGTTGTGGAATAGAAAAAGGTTGTACTCTGTAAATAAAAGCGTGGTGGGGGAAATCTACTCGACGTCATTTTGCGCACGCTCAACCAACTACGATCAATGCATTTGTCTACCAAACATATCTGCTCCGTATACAATGTCGAAATATCAACTGTTTCATCGTTAAAGCAACGCTATTTAATCCAGGATTACATCCGCGAATTGTCCTTATCCTTGGGCTTCCCATAATCATCAAGCAAATCGCTTTGCTCGTCTAACCCAGACCATTTTGGCTTTCCGTCCGGGATATCAATGCAGCGGCTACCGTAGAAGATATGCAATCTGTATACGTTAGTATGATACCCATTTTCTGTGATTGTCGAGAATGTACTTCGGCTCAAACGCCTCCCTCCACGTATGATGGTCCGACCCAGACGCTCCGTAGTCAATCAACTCCGGGAATATCAGGCAGACATTCCGGCCCTCATCCATGATAGGACTGCGACAATAGGCACATGCCACCTTTGTCGGCATGTGATATTCCTTCGACTTGTTCTGGGAAGAGTAGAATGATAGGCCCTCCGTGCCCTTGTTGAACATGATGTCCGACTTATGGAAGATGCCGCACCATTGAAAGGGGGCGCCTGCAAACAAAGATTAGACTCTATTATTGCTGGTTAAGTCAAGGTGATATTGTCCGCACCATGCATTACTTGACATCCTCGGCAGTGACAGTACTTCGCATTCAGCGGTATCTGGCGGTTGATCTTATACGAGACTTGGCCGCAGTCGCAACTTGCGCGCCATTTGACGGCGCCAAATTCCTCGTCTGAGCGGATCTGATAAGGAGGTCTATCCTGGAAGCCGGGGTCTTTGTCGGGCATTGTGGAGGGTTTGCAGAGAGGTGCAGAGTAACTCAGGTGTTTTGTATAGATTCGGGGGAAGCGAGCGGGAAGAAGGGTATTCAGGAGCCTCGGAGAGTTAGACAGAACGCGTTGATATAGCATGAGGGGCTGTCAGTCAGGGTATCTTGCTGAAGCACGGCCATTGTCGTCAATTCGCCGCTGTATATACGATAGTGTTGGATGACTGTTGGATGATGTCACTATCTTGTGATAGGTTGTTGTTAGAATGCATCAGAAGGCATGAGGATAACTTAATTATTTCTAGATGGAGAAACCGAATGGCAATGCTTTGTTTGAAGACGGACAATTGACTACTGCAATGCCTGATACAATGGTGGTGAGCACGTGCGGACCCTGATGGCTTCAGCCTCAGGAGTCAGCCTTGTCCTCTGTCAATAATCCGACAGCCAAAAATAAAGAGCAGCGTCAGATGAAACGGCCGGCTGCAGGTTCGTTGGAGCACTCATTAAACATTGTTCTTGGCGTCACCTCACGGCGCCTCTTTGTCTTGTCGTCTTTATACTGGCCATGATTCGTGGTTATAAATACAGCGAGCGCAGATCGGGGCCAATGATGAGTTCCCAGCTGCAGCAGCCTTCCTCGGCCCAGCTGCAGCGAGACCGTTTGTGAAGCCCCTGAAGGTCGACAAAGGACGTCAACAATCGGTCAAGGGCGGCTGGAGCCCTGGAAATCAATGCTGGAGATCATCACTTTCATCCGGAACAATTGGGAGCAACGGAGTATAAGGATTATAAAGATAGGCGGTGCTCCAGATCGACTCGCTTAGTTGGCACCCCGCCTCAGTCTCATCCTGCTCTCCGTCCTCATTTATTTCTGACGGTTCGTCTCGTCTTCGCTCCTTCTGTCTATCTACTGCGAACCTGATCGACTTGACACTTCGGCACTCCGGCATATGCCGTCTCCAGCATGGGATTATTGAGCCGACTTCGCGGGCGCTCCAAGAGCCAGAGCCGTGCGGGGAACGCCGTTAACTACAATGACCACCTCCGCATGCACAGCGACATCCCCCCCGTTCCCTCGTGGCTGGGCGACCTCACCGAAAAGCTTCCTCCACCCGTTCTCGCTCGGATTTTCTCTTTTGTGTGTCCGCATGCCGTCGACAGTTCCTATGATACTTCGGAGGAGTCCATGACTCAGGATGGCTGCATGCTCTGTGACATGCGCGATCTGGCGCACTGCGCGGTGGTCTGCCGCCGCTGGTACCCCGTTGCTCGTTCTTTGCTGTACGTTCACCCAATTTCATCTACTACTTTACCCACTGACCATGGTAGATACTCCCACGTCCGCATTGACGCCGTCCACTACTGTGAACTAGAAGAGGTCCTCGCGGCCAAGCGAAAGCGCCGCTCCCGCTTCGACCGCAATGCCGACCCCATCGACCCCCCGCAAGTCCGCCTCTCCCTCTTGATGCGCACCGTCCGTCTCTCGCGCGACCTAGGAAACCAAGTCCTCTCCCTGCGCATGCCCTACATGACGCGCGAAGCCAACAAGGCCCAAATCGCCCGCACCATCTCCGTCCTCCCCAACCTCCGCTACGTCGACCTCCCAACAGGCATCTACAGCGACGACCCTTCCTGCCTAACCCTCAAGCAAGAAATCATGGCCCGCTGCCCGGATCTCCGCCGCATGGCCTACCGCTCCGGCGCAGAGGGATCCTTCGCCCAGCTCCCGGGCTCCGGACTCTGGAGTAACCTCGAGATCCTAGAACTCAGCAACCTCCAGATCGAACCGTCGACCCTGCGCTACTCCCTCTCTGCCTTCCCTTACCTCCGCGATCTCACAATCGACAGCACACCCTATCTCGACGACTCAATCTTCACAACACCCACCACCCAACTCCCGCCCTTCCCCGCAATCTCCCGCCTCACCCTCCGCAACACCCCAAACATCACAACAACCGGCCTAATATCCCTCCTATCAACACCACACACCCAAAAACAACTGCAATCCCTAACCCTCTCCTCCACCGGCATCCCTCCCGCAACAATCCACACCATCCTCTCCCGCGCCCCAGCGCTAGAAAGCCTCTTCATAACCCAAGAAGTAACCCGCTCCTTCCCACCTGAGAAAATTCCCCCGCTCGCTTCAAACTCCCTGCACCTCCTCCACTACGAAATCACCTCCGAGCCAGGGAGCTATAATGTCCTTCCCAAGGCCGCAGGCTACTATACGTACCTCATCTCAACGCTCATGTCGAATTCCCTCCCCCGCCTAAGCGATCTCTACGTCCGTGACGCAGATTTCCCCGAGGCGTTACTTATTGCCCCTCCTCCCCGCCTCTACGGAGGCGGGGAATCAGGGCCGCAATTCATGGGTGGTGGACTCGCCCGCCCGCTTAATGTGTATAGTAAAGGGCTCGATGAGCTAGAGTGGAACTTTACGCCGTATGAACCGCTCGGACCGGCGACGGGCGGTAGAAGGAATAGTGTCACGCGCCCCGTGAGTTTCCATGATGCGGGGCTGAGTCGGAGTTGGGGGGGTGATGCGCGGAAATCTGTGCTTGTCGGGAATGGGTTTGGCGGGTTTTTGGCTGTGCCGGTTGATGATGGTGGAAATGGGAGGCCGAAGAGTAGTGGGGGGTTTAAGAGGGATAGTCGGGGGGATTTGTGGCGGTAGTTTGGTTCCCCTTATTTATTTTATCTGTCTTTTATGTTTAGGATGGATTTTTGTTTGGTATGGTTTGGTTTGGTTATCTTACGGCCGCTGGTTGGGACTTGATGGTCTGAGATCTGAATGTCTATGTGATGCATATAGTTGTCCCATGTTATTGAGTATGAATACCACATGAATGCAAGGGGTTCTTGTTTAAATCTTTACAATGGGTGACCGAGAGAGAATAAATCAGATCTCATGCAGTCGATTAAATATAATTATAACTAGTCTCCAAAACACTAACCCAGAAGCCACGCTGAGCAATCGCCAGAACAGCCAAAACTTCTAAGTATACAACCAACCATTCGCAACAACCCAACCCAAATCAACAGTACCAACTCTTAGTAGGTATCCTCCCATCCGAGAGGCCCATATAATCATCAAGCGGCGTTGTCAAATGAGTTCTCCCCGCCATAAAATCCCGCGCAAACTCCTCGACCTCATTGAACAGGTACTTCGGGAACCGCCCATCGTAGTGATTCCGGCTCCTACGGCCACAGATGACCTTGTCCGCGTGGTCGATGAGCAGCCTCTTCACGATTCCATTTTCCTTGGGGATGGTCTTGTATACCTCGCGCACGAATCGCGGGAATACAGTTGGGAATGAGGCCCTCTGTAAAACGCAGACGATCTTGTATGCAGAGAAGTACTTCAGGGCTAGGATGCGGAGGCAGTTTGCCAGGACGTGAACTTGCAGGTGGAGGGATAATTCGCAGCAATCTAGCCGGTCTAAATGGGGTCAGTCAGTCCTCACCCATCCATTCCATACATCTAGACCAACTGAGCACATCATCTACATCATCTACATATATACATACCAACAGTATCAACCGGCACAGTCTGCCCCTCAGCCAAAAACCTCGTCGGGAAGTCCCAGTTGAGATGGAACTCATAATCGCATGTATAAAGATACTCGAGCGCGCATCGGAAAACGAGCGGGTGGCATTTGACCTTTACGACGCAGGTATGCTCTCGAACAGATGCCTCCTGGCAACAATCCCGGATGACCTTCGACTGGGCACAGACGATCGCCTTGTGGCAGCGGAATCCCACCTCGCGACATGCGACGGTCATGTCGGTTAGGTCGGAGAAGCGGGGGTCGAGGATGAGACTGGAAAACAAGATGAATTAGTGGAGTGGACACAATGTACGGGGAAGAGGAAGGGGGGGGGGGGGGGTCTCACCGTGTAAGACTCGAACCCTGTGCTCTCCTGCGCATGGTTATGGAACCGCTCATGTATACCATTTTATCCTGGTGCTCCTGGTGTTCTTTTTGGTGGCGTCGTCTGGCTCGGACTTCATCGGTGTAGTCTTGGATTGAAGACATAGTGCGGGTTTGGGGAATAGATGGGGGGTTGAACTTGGTTGCGGGATGATTTGGAAAGATAACAATTGATAGATGTAAGAAAGATGGGTGCGAGCTGTAAGAAGTTCAGTATAAAGAGCATGGATGGTTGATGGATCATGGCCCGATGATCTATGATTTCCGAGATAGGAAAGTGGTCACCCAAACTCTCTGAACACTGGAGGCGATCCTTCGTAATTACAGACTCAAGCTATCTGATGTCTGTACAGAAAATTATATAATTTGATTTGATTATACCTGCCACACACCAGGCAGCTCTATCATGATACATGTCTATCGTGAGTCATTAGTCGTACAGGTCACTGTGCAGCGCAATAGCGGGACTGATACTAGCAGCTCTCATGCCTCCAACCAAGCAACCGAAATCCCAAACTCTACTAACAGAAGCAGTAATAAAAGCAATGAGTAAACAAGTTTAGCTCCCCAGGATAAGGGCTCGGGCTTGCTTAGGGTCCGTTCCGAGGATGCTGATGAGGTACTCGATACTATGAGGGATTAGTGATTGAACTGCGAGCTATAGCTATAAGTGATGAAGACTCACCTAGCCTCAGAAGCAAGCCTCCGCTTCTCAGCCTGGAAATCCTTCTGGCAGGCTTCCCATAGTGCTTCCCGCTTCTCCGGATTCACCGTCTTGATTCGGAGCTTAAATGTCGCGCTTACTGGCCGGTGATCCGAGGCTCTGACTTCATGTCGCCGGTATTCTAACTGCTTGACACGGCCCAGTCCCCTGTACAGGACTCGGTCACACCAAGCTGGAGATCGCTTCTTGTCACTCGAGTCGTATTCATCCGTGCCCACATCGTACTTGTATGTCGGGGCGAACGTAATCGGTGCCTCTTGAAACGCCCTCAGCCGGAACCCCGGGTTTTTACGCCGTGATGCGAGAAGCTGGTCCCGGTCTAGTAGTTTCGTGAGATTGTTGTTTCGAATGTCCTCGATGATCACGTTCCGCGGCACCGAGTCGATGCGGTAGTTGAGGTCTCCATTCAGGATGCAAATCTCGTGGTCCATGATCATTGACCCATCGCCACCGCTTACAAAATGGTCCAACCGTGATGTTAAGCTAGTCTCGACAGGTAGAGATTCGGTTTCGAGAATGGCGGCTATGTCGTTGTTGCGGTTCGTGGTCTGCGTTTGCCCAGCTGCAAGGTGACAGTTCACGAAGCAAAGCGAACTGTCGTCGAGAACGAAGCGGAAAACAAGAGCACCCTAGACAATTAGACTGCATTCCGCCCGCTCAATCAAAGAAGCATACCTTATTCCCGTGCAATCCTCCCATACCGCGTTTCACCTCGGCGGCACTAACGTCTTTGATCTTGGCCCGCTCCTTATGCTTGACGAATATGCACGTAAAGAGACCTATCAGGTTCGCACTATGCAAGAGCACATAAGACTCCTCAAGTGGCATGCAGTCGTTGATACAGCGCGTCAAATGCTCCATCCACACTCGGTACTGACGGCTCATATGCTCTTTCTCGCCACTTTCCTTCTTTTTGCTTCCGAGCAGCAGGCTCTCTGTAACTTATTAGTAGCCGACCTTTAAGTGTTGCTTATGGATCAAAAACGTACTGGCTGTTATTTTCTTGTTCTCGAGATCGACTAGTTCCTGGAAGCCAAAGACTAGAATTTCGGGCGGATTATCCGGACGGATTGCGTCTTGGATGAACGTAGACGTGCGTACGCTACCTGGGGTAGAAGCGCCCGCATTCCAGGTCATTATCACTGTGCTAATTTCCCGGAAGCTACAGAACTCCACATCCCTCTTCTGCATTTGAATCTCTAGACCATTGTTAGCTCGTGACCATCAAGGCACCTTAGAGATATGAAACCCACCTAGCCAATCGTCCTCAAGCATTCCATCCCAAAGACGAATGCAATTGTCCGTTCCGAGGGAAGTCACTTGTAGTCGATTCAATTTCCACACACTGCTTGTATCGAGAAGAAATCCGCAGACAGGGCTGTCATGCGCGCACCAGTCCTTCAATACCGTCCATGGGTTGGTGCTTGTATCGTACACATAAATCATACCGGTCTTGTAGGCGGCCCAGAGGTTGTCACCCACGATGCCGAGGCAATTGATCTTGTATACACTGACATTCACCACGTTGAGACAGGCGTAATTGTTCGCCGAGTAGACTGTGACTTTGCCGTCAGCATGACCAAGATAAACCCGACCACCACCCTTGCTAGTGTAAGCGCCAGAGGTAACTTCGCTCGTATGATGTGAACCCAGCGGCTTCCTCAGGACCCTGAATGAGGAATCGTCTTGTGCAGTCGGCCGATACACGTGTATCTCTTTGCCCGTGGCCAGCCACAGAGTATCCCCAACCACCATAGAGAATGTATGTCCCTTCATAACCCTGTCGTGAGGGCTATGGTAGCTGTAATGCAAATCTGGAACCCCAGATTCATCTGGCGGCCATACTAGTAGCCTGCCTTCATCATCGAGCGTCCACATTTCCTTTTTATGCCGCAAGATCTTGATCACCTCCCGTCGTGAGGGGTAAGCCCGTGAAGCCACTATCGACCCTGTTAAGATATCAATTTCGTGCAATTCTCCAGAATTCGTTCCTACCCAGACCCGTTGGCCCTCGTCTTCAAGGTCTGTCCCCGGCTTGAATGCCAACGATAAACTTTTGACAGTCTCTCCGTGGCTTAAACTCATCATCTGCTCGCCAGTCGTAAGATCCCAAACGCGTGTGATATAGCCAGTCGTACAGACATGCTTCCCACAAACATCCATCAGCCGGGTATCGTAGCGAGTGTGGATCTCCCTCGGACCCTGTCTTAATAATGGCGGACGGCGATTCGTGTTCGAAGCATCTGGATAATCGGTCCGCGCGGGAGGCTCGTCGGAAACCTGCTGTTCTTCGGCTGGAGTAGGCCGGGCGGCAGGGGGCGGGGGAGCTAGCTTTGTTTCTCTAGAAAATGACGGCTGACGTTGGATCTTGGGTGTCGGCATTGAGTCGGTTCTTGGAATAGGTCTATGAATCGCAGGGCTTTCGAGAGTGTGTGTTTGCCTCGAAGGAGACCTGGCGCTCCTCTGGGCTACATCGGCGTGTCGTGGCGGCAGACCCGGTCGGCTATGAGGGCTGTCGCTCCTCTCCTGTAGTTGCGCCTGCGCACGAGGTGGCGCACCCGCCAAGTTCGAAGGCTGTACGGAAGGCCCTCTGGGAATATGTACCGCCAAAGGTTTTGTTGTTCGTGAAGGTTCAGGAACCGGCGAGCGCCGCGAAGCTGACAATGCCCGGGGGTTTCGTCTAGATGGCGAAGGAGGCGCAGGCGATCTGTCCATAGACCTCCGCGGTGGTGTTTCGGCAGCGGATAAGGGCGGGGATGGTCGAGGGGGACGAGGAGGAGCAGGTGATCTATCCATCGATCTGCGAGCCGGAATTTCGTGAGTAGTTAATGGAGGAGACTGCCGAGTAGGCAGTGGAGGTTGTGTTGGCTTCGCAGAGGTCGGTCGACCAGGCGGGGGCTTCTCCGGGCTACTCGGCGGAGTACTAAAGGGCGACACACGTTCTTCGGCAGCCGCCTGCTGTGCCTGCGTAGCAAGCGAGGTGTTCGAATCATGGAAGGCTAGAGTTGCTGGCTTCGCGGGGACCTTCGGCTTCGTTGCTCGGTTGAGAGGAGGCAATGTAGGACTGGGACTGGCGCCGTTCGGTTCTTTCGAGGAAGACAGTCTCGGAGACGTAGAGAGCGGCGGTTTACGCTCTGTATGGGTAGGCGGCGCATGGTTGGGCGTGGTCGGGCGGCTAGACGACGGCCTCCCAGACGCGAGGTGCAGCGATTCCCGCGAAGCATTCGGCGGACTGGGGACGAAGCGAGCACCATCCATATAATCCGCCTGGGAACCAGTCTCACGTGGCGGAGAGCGAGGAGAGTCCACAGTCAAGGTAGGCGTCAGCTGTGGTGACGAGTGGAAAACCATCGACATAGGCCGGTTCTGTCGCCTTCCGGGCGAAGATAACCCCGGCGATCCGCCATTCCGTCGAGAAACACCATTCGTGTAATCAGTGCGCTGGCTATTCGATGTATCATTCACCGAGTCCCAAGGTGAAGGACGAGGGAGGTCGAGAGAAGCTCTTGTGGATGAGCGGACGTCATCGCGTAGCTCCGGCGCCTTGAGGAAGGGGGAATCGCGAGATCCATTGGGGACGACGGACGGGGAACGACGATGGGAAAGGCCCTCGAAGTGGGATAGTAGTGAAGAGACGGGTCTCTAGATGGGATCGGTGGTGGTTAGTCTTATCTCGTATATTGCTGTGGATGACGTACAATGGGGGCGCTATCCGTAGCGTCTTTGCCCTTGTCGTTTCCCTCCATGACGACAGAACAGACACGAAGGTCGGTCGGGAAGCTGTATCATAGGCCCCTCGATCACGGTGACTGCAGTATTCCGCCAGATGTGCACCAATGTCCAATCAAGAGAGAAGCCGAGCGCGCAGGAAGTTGATGGTCGGTCTGGGGTAGGTAGTAAGCACGGGTTGTTTTTTTGCCAAGGTGTGAAGGAGAACGGCAGCGCAAAAGAATCGAAGAAAGAGAAAGCGACGTTACGGTCAAGAGGAATAGAGAATAGGGGAAAGATGAAAAGCCGAGCAGAAGCGCCGAAAGCTCAAAGACACGGTGAAACGAGGCTTAGCTAGAGAGCCGGAGTACGTATGCCAATGTGGATGTGGAGGGGAATCAAAGAAGTGGCAGGAAGCGGAGTGGGGAAGTCAAATCAACAACGACGAACTGGAGGAGAACGGTAGAACAGCGTCAGGAACAGACTATCAAATATTGTTCGAAAGAGCCTGGACGAAGGTCTGACTATCGGCGACTATTGAGGCGAGAGAGGCTCGCGTGGATGGTCTTGTGGTTACTTTATTTTTAGTTTTAGTTTCCGCCTGAAGAACACTGTCACTGTCAGTCTATCCAGACCGAGTCTCGCGGATCACTGTCCTTCCCCGACAACCTCCTCACAACCATGTGGTTAGTCCTATCAACCCCCCTCACGTTCTCCCCAGCTCATACTAACTCAACCAGTAAACACATCCTCAACGCCCAAGTGGCCATCCGCTCCCCATGCTGTGCGCCTACCTTCTCTCTCCTATCCCTCAGCGGCCCCCGAAACGACACCTGCTAGGTGCGGGAAGAACGAACAGAGCAAAGCTAACGTCCAACCCAACTCCAGGCCGAAAATGGTTCGACTGCGCCGAATGCCACATGGAGAAAGAATCCCATCCGCTCATGAAATCCAATGATATGGTACTATCCACGCCCACTTACGTCTTACTTCGATACATGGCATGCGGCTAAGACTAGACACAATGGACAGACATTCGCGTGCAAGAAATGCAAGAAGTGTTTTCGGAAGGATGCTGAAGAGTTCGAAGAGAGGTACATCTACTTCCGCCCTCCCGCCTAAAGACAAATTCAGTCCTGACCAGGTCGTTCTTAGTGACGAGTACTGCCCACACTGCGATAACCACTTCGTGCTTGAAGCCGTGACTCCGAAGCCGACGTTACAAGTTGAGGGCGAGGACGTGCGGAAGGACGCGCGGATGCTTAAGGATGATCGGGTGCGCGGGGATCAAGAGAAATCGATCTTTAGTGCGAAGGATGCTGCGGATCGGTTGGGATAGATATGAGAATTAGACTCTAGATGTGAGAGAGGGAGCGGAACGCTACTATATGATAATTTACGACTACGACCATCATGCGCCTCCAAACGATTAGATTATTCGGGGGAGTGGGAGCGATTAGATATGATATCCAATAAACACCTTGAATCCTACAGTGCGTTGGTTCATTATTTCCTTCTACAGGAATATTCAGATTTAACGTTCAGATTAAAGCATCAGCATTGGTTAAAGTAGCCCCTACCACATCACTCCAACTCTACCCTACTGGTTCTCGCTGGACTCCCCGCCGCCGGACCGTGTTAGGATAGCCGCCGTAGTGGTGCCAGTGCGGCCCGTCTTCTTCTTCGCTGCCTCCTCCTGCTTCTCGGTCTCTATGCTCTTAACGTAGGACTCGATCTGGTCATCCGGTAGCATCTCGATCGTCTTGCCAGGGGACATAATGGCAACTTCGATGTTCTTGGCACCGGTCTGCACCACCTCCAGCAGCGACTTGATCGTAAGCTGAATAGTCTGCTCTCGGTCCATCTCATCCTGGTGGTTGCGCTCGAGGAACTCGCGCACGGTCTTGCTGGAACGTCCGATGGCATTCGCCTTCCTACAGATCCCTCATTAGACACATCCCCCACTAAACCCAGAATATGGTATGACGTACCAAGCAGAATAAATACCCGATGGCTCAGTCTGGTATAGCCGCGGCGTCTTATCGTTCGGATCGAATCCAACAACCAAGGTACTGATACCGAAGGGCCGAACACCTCCACTCTGCGTGTACCGCTGCTGCACACCGGCAATGTATTTGGTGATGTATTCGATGGAGACGGGGTCTTCGACGGTCAAGCGGTGCGACTGGGCTTCTAACCGGGCCTTGTCAATGAGGATGCGAGCGTCGGCGTTTAAGCCGGCAAAGGCGAGGACGGCGTGGTTGTCCAGGACGGCGATCTTGGAGGGTGTGATGCGGGTATCTTGGAGTTTCAGAGCGGAGCGCTTCTCGCAGCCTAGAACGACGACGTCCTTGCCTTTTACTCCGACGGCGCAGGTTCCTAAGAAATGGGGATTCGCATCAGGCTCAGCTCGGTGTGCGGTGCTTGCTGGGAGCTTTCATATCCGACGTACCTCTCTTGACAGCTTCCATAGCATATTCGACCTGGAAGACGTGCCCGTCAGGGCTGGAAACGGTTAGCTAGCTGGATCAGAAGCTAAGCGAGCGATATGTCCTACCTGAAAACTGTAACGATTGGTCAACTTGGAATCTTCCATCAACACAGCAGGTACTGGGAGCGGAGCTATCTTACCTGAAAGAGCTCGGTCGTATCCGGACATAATGAGCGGTGAGAATCTCTAGAACCGTGACAGAAGTGCGTGAAGGAGAGAAAATATCAAGGTATCTTGGAGGGCAGGTGGAAAGAGCAATTCGTGACGAGGAGGGCGTGAGATGCTGGGAATGACGGAGCAGCTTGGGCGATGACAGATGGAGGTGAACGCGAGTCCCGCGGTTGCCTCAGAGCTCAAATGCCAAGCGCGCGGCTAACTGGCCGGCCCACTACTCTTGTACAGCTGAAGTCAAGGCTCACATTATCACTTCGATGAAATAGACAATTCTGTCACTGTATTTCTATATTTCTAGCTGATTCTAAACCCAGACCAGGAGTCCCGTGCCGAATTTCCATGCTTGAGCAGCTTGTGGTTTAGACAGACAGTACCTTTGCTGCTCTAGAAACAGCCAGACGAAGGACTCAGCGAAAGAGAAGACGACTCCGGTATTGAACTTCTGAATCAGAACTGCCTTGATGATGCTGTACATGATGTTCGCTCAAATAGTACCTAGGTAATGTGCAATGCCACCCATGACAGCACATTGACTTTTCTGCAAAACCTGCAAAACAACACATAACAACAAGATAGAAATTATAAAAATAGCAGATGACAAGATTATAAACAACCAAAGCAACCTTTGCTGTACTCACAATTCCCGATCCGTGTGCCGCACATGTCCCAAAGCTGTCATTGCTGGATCAAAGGAATATACCCCAACACCCCCAACAGTCCGTTCCATATATCCCATCCGTGATCAATACCGTAATTCTCCAAAAAGTCCTGTTGCCGAAGAGCGCAGAGATGAGTTCGGAAAAGCAAAAACAAAACCAAATATCTAGAATGCAATGCCATGCTTGAGGTAGGCTAGGCAGCCGCATCAGGGAGCGAGCGCGGTGACGGATTGAGAATGTCGACGAAGCAAGCCCTGAGGGACCTCAAGCATGAAATGGACAGGTAAAGCTCATGTCGACCGAAGAGAGCCAAACAGCGATGATCGCGCCAAACCGGATAATCGAGGGACAGCCGCCAGCACCCACCTGCCGGGACCATCGTCTATACCTTGGAACATCGCTTTCAAATCACAAGATCAAGCACATACCGAAAGACAGATTGCAAAGAAATGCGGACAACAAAAACAGGGATCGAATGGGGCAAAATGATGACACGCTACCTGCCTGCTCCTCCCAACCTGATGCACCAGAACTGCAGAAATCCCGTATACAAACACGCATCAAATAACGTGTACCAACACATATCCGCATCACCATATTGACAAAGAAACAAGGTAAAAAGCACATCTGCGAGACGTTTTCCGATAACGAGTACCGTCTGTCAATCGAAGCGAATTAATGGCTTACACAGGCGACTTGTTAGCGCCAGCGCCGTTTCGGCGAGCGTGAGCATCATCCGACACCGTCAAGCCGCCCAAGCCCGAGGAAAGAAAGGCGAAGGGGTCGTTTGAACCGTCGTTTCCATAGAAGTTTCCGTTTGAGGCACTAGTAGAAGAAGCGTGGTCTGCGCCGGTGAAAGCTGCCTGGGTTGCAGGGTTGGCAAATGATGCAGCGGCGTGAGAGGTGTTTGCAGACCCGTAGCCGGGGGTCATCTGTCCCATAGGCGGGTATCCACCTGGGGCGCTTCCAAAACCAGACGGCAATCCGTAGTTAGTGGGAGGCCCTCCGAACGGCTGGTTGAAGCCGCCAAAACCAGCACCAGCAGAAGCAAATGGGCCAGGTGCGGGAGTGCTGCTCACGGAGCTGTGGCCGAAGTGCGCTGGGGGGTCCATGGGGGAGGGGAACGCAGAGTCAGCGACAACAGCGGCTCCAGACCTAGGAGCACCGCAGCGCAAGCAGTTGATGTTCTTAGCGAAGTTGTGGTAACCGCATCCCTCTGAGCCACATTTCCAGTCACCAGCACGGAAAGGAACAACTCCGCCATTGCCGCCACGAGAGTGTCCCATCCCGTGGCCATGGCCACCAACGTGAGGTGGCATCATCGAAGGTGGGCCATAACCATACCCGTAACCCATGGGGTCGGGGTTGGCGGACATTGCAGGGAACGAGCATCGGAAGCAAGCCGTACGACGCTGGAAGTTGGAGAAACCGCAAGAGGGACAGGTCCAGTCACCGGGGCGGGGACGGTTCTTAGAAGGAGGGAAAGGCGTGAGGATCTCCGCCGCTCTGTCGAGAACACGGCTGGAAGATGGAGACACTTCAATGGCCTTCTCATTAAGAGCACGTCCATTCATGCAGAGGCTTTCCGCAGCCTATTGAATCAAGCATTAGCCTCAGGTCCATAAAGCGTAAAAACAGGCCAGCACATACCTCCTCGTGGGATGAAAAAACTGCAAATCCGGTACCAGTCGGTTTGTGCTGGTCGGGAGTGCGGAGAGTCCAGAACGCAATCGGACGACCACCGAACTGGGTAAACCAGCTCTCCAGCTCTGACTGCGTAGTGTCGTGAGGCAGGCCGCTCAGGTGAAGGACCTTGCTACGTTCAGTCAAGAACGCACGAACATCCGCCCTTGCGTCCATTGGCCGAGTAAGAATCTCAGGGTGCTCATGAGCGGGCTGAGACTTGCGAATCAATCCACGAAGCACGCGGGCCAAAGTCACAGCTTCGTCCATAGCTCGGCGAGGAGATGCGGGAGCCAGAGCCTGCAAGTGGAAAGGAAGGTTATGCTTGATTGGGGCAGACGACTGGACGGGCTCGACTTCGAGGGCGGCACAGATATTCGCGAGGGAGCTGGGGCCGAAGGGGAGGGACTCGGGGTGGTGTGTTTGCCATCTCTGGTACTCGGTGCGAAGGTCGAATGTCCGCGAGTGTTGGAGATACGCGGGAAGGACAACAGCTTTGTCTCGGGCCTCACGGGGCAGCTGAACACGAAGATCCCAGGAATCCAGAGTCACAAAGGCGAATTCGAGGTTCTTGGACACGAGGTGTTCTTGGGCGAAGGCGTCGAAGCGGCTGATAGCATCGCGGAAGCTGCCTGCTGAGCGGACGTGCTCCCAGGTCAGCGTCGTCAGGCTCGCTTTCCATGACTGTCAGCCATTGCAGCAGCAAGCCGATGTATAGGGAGAAGGAAGCGTGACAAAAGGAAAAGGAGACATGTTTGGCGACTGAACGGAGAGCCGCTTTGGGCGTGTACTTACTGCAAAGCGGCGTGATCGGAGTGTTGACGGGCTTGACAAGGACACTTTCCCGGTGCAGCTAAAAGACAAAAAAAAAACTCCCGGTCAGCGGCATGCAGAGATGAGCATTGCGGAATGTCGGTCGGCAGGAACCCGGTAGACTCGCGAGGATTGAGACAGAAAAAGAGGGGCAGGAACTAGATGCACGAAGAATCGCAGCGTACCTCCTCGCAGGTTTTGGTATCCAACAAGATCCACCCCAACTCGATCACCTCTGCAGAGTCCTTGGTGACGTAGACGCCATGCTCGTCGCAGGTGGTTGCAACGTGCACGACAATGTAGCGGTCCAGCTTGGGAGTGGGAGCTGATACGGCTGCCATCGCTCACGGAGTCGACGCTGGCTCCGGATGCCAGAGGAGCAGCAGGGGGGAGGGGGGAGGGAAGAGAAGAGAGGGAGAAAAATCGTGCCTCTGCGAGTGGGAGCAGAAGACACGGGATCCACGACCAGAAGGAAAAAAGAAAGGCGTGAATCTCAAACAAAACGCATAGAGCGAAAAGAAGAGGAGAGAGAGGATACGGAGTGGGAGAGGAAAAGGAATCGGAGCGAGGTGAGTGAGGATTAGGATGGGGAAGAAAAAGAAAGTCGCCCAGTCAAGCTGGACCAGGTCACTTTTGGTGGAGCGTCGAGATTAAAAAGAAAGCTCGGGTCTGAGGGGAAACCTCCAAACGTGGTGCTTTGATGATTAACATAAGATTAACAAGGCAACTATAGCTACGACATCAATTGTCTCGATGAGAGCCCAGCTGTTTCTTCATTGGATTCTACAAGTGTGCTTCCATCCAGCATCCACGCTGGTGCCGAGACGCTCCAGTTAGAGACTGACCACACAGTTCGAGCGCAATTCACTAGTGCAGAGATTATTCACTCTGCCTTTTCGGTCGCGAATGCTCAATCATTAATTCCAAGAATTCCAGCTGTAATTATCGAGCGCAGCACTGAAGAGCAAGAACGCAGAGCTATAAAGGTACTCGCAGTGTTGACGCCGGCCGGCAGCAGACTAACTCCGGTGTATCCTCGGGCCTCAACGCTCACTAATACCAATAAGCCTCAATCACCACCAGACCCAAGAGATCACGACATCAACAAGGCTTGAAAAGTTGAACGCAGCTTGCATAGCAGCCTTCCAAACTCATATTAAGGTAGCATCCGTCCGGATTATTTCCAGCTTCAATAACGAGCAGGCAATTGGAGGCTTAGGGGTAAGAAATTAAGACGGATGCCTCACTTCCGAATCACAGTGCTAACTGAACCAGTCTCCACCTCATGCGGGAAAGACCGCATATTAACGCCGCCGTCGACTCGTGATTCGTGAAGTCGCGCATCAGACACCAATTTGTTCGCAAATAATGGCCTTACGGGCATTTCACATCAATGCGGCAACTTGGATATTTCATTGGAAAACTACCACGCCATGAATGGCAGCCTAAGGCGGAGAGGCTAGCCCGTTCGGGAGCTGTCAGGTCTGGAATAACCCCGCCGAGATCGAGGCTACAATAGGTGCGCATGAGAGTGAAGGACTTGAGCATTAGTTTCATAAGCATGTACAGAGCATCTAACGAGCAAGCAGAACATTCATCGACAGTCGTAGCCAAGAATCGAATAGATACATTGCAAACCGGTCCATATATAATACCCATCTCCCTAAACAGCCGAAAACCCCTCCCAACGCCGAACAAGACAACAGAGATTATAAGACCGAAAATCATTCCTCCATAGCTTCCTCCTCCTTGATCACTGTCATCCGACTAGTCTCAGTCTCGTCTTCTTCCATAATACTTGGCTCCACTGAGACGCCGCGCCGTGAAAATCCAGGCTCAACGGACGGCCGAACACTTCTGGAGGACCGGACACTCCCGACATCACTTTCAACACTGCTTTCGCGGCCACGTGCGCTGGCGGGACGCATGGGGGCAGCAAGTAGCTTGAGAACCACGTTTTTGACCTTAACAAGGGCATTTCGGCTTGTAGCATCAGCCGCAATGCCCTCTTCAATGGTCTGGTCAAGCAGCTCCTTGACCTCATGCGTTAGAGCAATGTTTTCCGGGCTGATGTCGGCCGGACCAGAAGCACCCTGAGAGCTTCGGACGCTGGAGCGGAATGGGTCGTCGTTTTCGAGGGTTTGTGAGGCTGATCGTGAGGGAGCTGTTGGTGGTGAGATGTAAAGCTTGCTCATGAGCGCGAAGAGAAGTTTCTTCTCTTCCTTAGAGCAACGATTGGGGCCGGCGCTGATTCCGAGCACACGCTCCAGAATGTCCTTGATCAATTCTAGATGAATGAATCCGCAAGCATTGGAGCTTGCAGTACCGCCTGCAAGAAGCCTTTCACCCCCCAATCCGATAACTCTGCGCTCGTCGGTCCACTCCGAAAGCATACCGATGACTCCGGTCATGAGCGTCTTCAATTCTTTCTCACCAATGGACTCGTCAATCTCGCCATCGCTGTCTTCTTCGGCTTCCAGCGAGTAGTATTCTTCAGCCGAATTCAGGACAGTCCGAATAACAGGCACGACAATTCTGCGCATATGCTGCGTATTATCTGGGCGAGAGTGGCAGTATACGGGGAAGAAGTAGGCCAGTGACTGTCTAAGCGCAGGGTTATCACGGGTTCGAGGGTGGAAGAAGGATACGACAAGAGACTGGAGAAGCGTCTCGATGGCGTTCTGGTTGTATTCCTGAATAGCCTGGGGAATGTTGGCCGCAGACGGTGTGAACACTCCAGTAAGCATAAGCTTAGAGAGGGCTGTGGCGGCAGCTGTTTGTACACTGGCGGGCGAGCTTGGTTTGAGCGCTCTAGCAAAGACCTTGAGCAATGGTTTCTGGAACGCGGGAGGTGCGACAGTCTCCTTGTCGGCCTGGGGAACGGGAGCCAGCAGCGAGGGGTGACTAGTTAACATATCGCAAAGGATATGAATGGCGGTAACCTGAAGAGGCTCATGGCCTTTACTAAAGCAGTGGATAAAGAGCGTCATGTTCTCTTCCGCGAGAGTCTGGGAAAATGATCAGTGGCGCAGTACAATTTCTAGCAAATAACACTCACCTTGTCGAGCAAACAGCAAAGCC
Source organism: Aspergillus undulatus (assembly GCF_047715775.1). Classification (NCBI taxonomy): domain Eukaryota; kingdom Fungi; phylum Ascomycota; class Eurotiomycetes; order Eurotiales; family Aspergillaceae; genus Aspergillus; species Aspergillus undulatus. Next base: position 31,910 of record NW_027396697.1, on the reverse strand, counting down.
CAAGACATTCAAGGCCTCGCTCTCTAATTGGAGCCTCGTGACTTCGAACGGCGGGAACAACCAAGTTGTTCAACATGGTCACCAAGTTTACGTTGGCCTGGAGATTGCCCTCAACGTTCTGGAGCATGCAGAGAGCAATGTGCAGACACTTCATGTTAACCACAATCTCCTTGAGAACCTTCGCTTTCGCCTCTTCCTTGTTGAATGGCTTCTCATCCTCACTCATTGGCGTTTCAGATCGGTGGCGGCTGCTAGCATCATCACTGATCTCGGACTTCGCAGATACAAAGCTATCTTCCGTGATAATTGTGTCGTGAACTTCCGCAATGGCTTCCAAAACAATACTACAGAACTCGCTTTCAGCCGCAGCATTAGGCCCACAGACACATCTGAGCGTCTCGACTGTGAGCTTTGTGGACTCCTGGGGAAGCTCTGGCACGGCAAGCGCCTCACGAAGCAGAGTGAACATCTTTCTTCGGCCAACCTCGTCACTATAATCCAGAGTCATGGCGATATGCAGCAGCTGCTCGACAATGAATTCAACTTCCACCGTTTCATCGTCGTTCACATCAGTAGCATCCTTGGCGAGTTTCTTGCGCTGTAGGAGCTCGGTCATGTGCTTATGGAGATACATAGCGAGCGCCGTAACAACGGGCATTTTGTCATCGGCAAGACTGTCATATTTCTCCTCGTTTTCAACGCGGCAAAAGTTGTTGAATGAGCGTAAGAGGAAGGCGGATTCGGCTGTCAGTGACTCCCAGAAGGCGTCATCAAATTGAACTGCTTCTCGATAGTCTGGTCTGCCTTCCCAGAAGCTGCGCATAGCCTCGTGTGCTATCCCTGATTCCTCTCCGGTATTTACGATATCGATTCGCTCTAGTAGTTCCAGAAGAGCTGGAATATTGGGTTCCGAACGTTGCCCAACTCTCGCAGGGTCTTCATTAGTTCCCGCACAATCCTCAACCCAGCGGTCGTAAAACAGCTTTCCAGTAGCCTTCCTGACACTCTCATCACGATCACGTAATCCCCATCTGAGCAGCTTTTCTCGCATTGACAGAGACAAGTGTCGGAAGTCTCCTAGCGTTGGGAGCAGGCGAGAGTACAACGCTCGTCGAGTTGGTGCATCAAGATCACGGGCGCGTTCGAGAAGGTACGGGAGGGTGGATGGAATTAACGGGAGATTGAGAAGCAATGTCCGGCGAACTTCCGCGCCTGTGTCGTTTTGCATTATGTCAATGAGCTTTTCCACGAGAGCGGCATTGGTGTCGTCATTTTCATCATCGTCTTCTTCGTTCCCGGCTAAGCGACCGAGGCCCATAACTGCTTGTACTCTGACTGAAGCCTCTTTGTCTCGAATTCTCTTTAGGAGGCCCTGTCGTAGAGTGTGATATAATTCATCGTCCACGGTATCGAGAGAGTTTACCACATGCGCAATGATCTGTGTGGTACGGAAGCGGACTATCTTGTCCTTGGCTGACAAAAGAGGCACTAGAAGAGAAACAAGGTTGGTGGTCAAGTGCGCAGTCGGTCTCTCGTGTGCATTCTGATCATCGTCTTCTTCCTCCTCAGAACCAAAGATCTCGGCATCTTTTTCTGAGGCATGAGTAAGGAAGTTTCCAAGGAATCTCAAGATACGGTCTCCAACAGGTTCTGTCTTCTTTATAGTTAGAATGCGCAACACACAGCGGCCCACTTCAACGTTGAATTCCTTCTCGGGTATCGTCTCTTCTCCTGGAATTGGTCTCTCGTCGGGCGATTCCGTATTCTTGCCGTCTTTCTTCGAGGCCTTTTGCGAGATTCCGCAACAGGCTTCCTGGATTTTTCTTAGTCGAACAACGAGTTTGCGATGGCCAGCGGTCGAGCGCTGAGCGTCTGCGAAAATCGCGCAAACATCCCGACGGAGATTCGGGACGGCCTCTGGTAAAGCGGGTTCTTCTGGGATGGCAAATGAAGGTGTCGCGGAACCAGCACGTCCGCTTGATGCCGTTGTCTGCGCAGAGCTTTTGCGCGTAGCGGTGGATGATGAACGGGCGGATACTCGACTGGGCATCTTGATCGAGGGGTAATCGGCGGTAAGGAGGCGTTGGTCAGTTGTCGATGGCCAGAGTTGGGTCAAAAATCATCCTAGTACTGTTGCATCTGTATATCGGCTCGTATTCAGTGAGCCGCAGCGTTGAATGCGAAATGTCGATGGCCGAAAGTCTTTGGCCGTGAGTCTGGTTGTCGCAATGCTTGTTATGATTGTTGCTGAGAGTCACGGGCAAAGGATAAACAAACACCCCAAACCGGCAGTCTGATAAGGGTTAGGGCAGCACGTGGTATTCCTTTACTTTCAGACCTCGGCGTAAGATTAGGTATCTACGTATATTTGTTTCTCTAATTGTGATGATGTCGCAGGCATATTATCTGCCATGTCATCCTTATAGGTATACAGACTACTGGCCACAATCTCCAGTAGCGCCTCAGAATGATGAATTTATGCTCATTCTCCCCAGTCTCGATCTGGGGCTATCACGCCATAGATCACGTGACATATACTTAGTAATTCCGAAAATCGGTCCCTTTCAGTTGGAGATTCGGAGACGGCATTGAGTCCTCTTCAAGCTCAGGCAACACTGACAATATGTTCAGGCAGAGTGTCCGTCGCTTCGCAACGACTGCCTTGCGCAGTGCGACCGAGAACTCATATGGCGTCCGAGTCTCGACCGCTCAAGGTGTCGTGAATGGACTGACCGAAGGTAAGCGGGGAGCACTAGGGATAGCTTGAAGACTTGTCGCACTGACGCACCTTCCCAAAGCAATCGGCAACACACCTCTTATTCGCCTGAAGCGCCTTTCTGAACAGACAGGATGCAACATCCTCGGCAAAGCTGAGTTCCAGAACCCCGGAGGTAGCGTCAAGGACCGGGCCGCCCTGTACGTTGTCAAGGATGCGGAGGAGAGGGGTCTTCTGAAGCCTGGCGGTACCGTCGTCGAAGGCACAGCCGGAAACACTGGAATCGGCCTTGCCCACGTGTGCAGGTCCAAGGGCTACAAGCTTGTGATCTACATGCCCAACACACAGTCGCAGGGCAAGATTGACCTGTTGCGCCTGCTCGGTGCGGAGGTCTATCCTGTTCCCGCGGTGGCTTTCGACAACCCCCAGAACTACAACCACCAGGCGCGCAGGCACGCGGAGTCGCTGGACAATGCCGTGTGGACTAACCAGTTTGATAACACCGCCAACCGACGAGCCCACGTTGAGACCACCGGTCCCGAGATCTGGGCGCAGACTGACGGCAAGATCGATGCGTTTACTTGCTCCACCGGTACGGGAGGTACCCTTGCCGGAACAACCTACTACCTCAAGCAGATCAGCAACGGCCGCGTGAAGTCCTTCCTTGCCGACCCTCCCGGCAGTGTCCTCCACAGTTACATTCAGAGCGGTGGAAAGTTGACTGAGCGTTTCGGCAGCAGTATCACAGAGGGTATCGGTCAGGGCCGAATCACGGACAATCTCAAGCCCGATGTCGGTACTTTGGACGGATCATTGAACATTAGCGATGAGAAGTCCATTGAGATGATCTACCGCTGCCTCGACGAGGAGGGTCTGTATCTCGGTGCTAGCTCTGCTCTGAACGTCGTCGCCGCCAAGGAGGTGGCTGAGAAGCTTGGAAAGGGTAGCACAGTCGTAACAATGCTTTGCGACGGTGCTTACCGATATGCCGATAGGCTCTTCTCTCAAAAATGGCTTGAGAGCAAGGGTCTGCGGGGTGCCATTCCCAAGCACCTGGAGAAATATGTCGTCCTCCCATGATCACGGCCATGTATATATAATGCTGTCTTAATAGAGATCAATGTGCTATGCTTGATTATTTACATCATATATGAACGGCTAGCTTCACTGGATAGTCAGGTTTCGCGCTCTTCCATACCCGCTGTACCCAACACCTCTTAGATTCCACTGGGTATGTTCCGATTGCTCATTTCCTCCGGCATCAAACGCTCGACTCACCACCTCCTTCCCAGTCCCTTTCTCGACGATAACTTCCGCCCGCCACAAAACCCAGCACCACTTTCTCGCTCTATTTCCATTCGGCACATCAGGCCCCGAGTTTCCAATCTGCGCATCCACCCAGTTCTTCCCCCCATCACCCGCAACCTGCACCTTCGTCACAGGCCCATCTGACCCCTGAGGCACCGCATACCCCTTGACCTCCAGCTTCCCTGACTTGTTTAGCGGAACCGTCTCATTATCCTCTGGCACCGCAACAACCGAATTAATCGAAACTTCAGACATCGCAGGCGTTCGATCCCAGAATGGCTCCGCCGCATCTCGATCAACCGCTTCTTCAGGAAGAACCTTGTAATCGCGCCGCTGGTAGAAGTTCGTCGACTCTTGTTCCTGAACTGTGATTCTGTCTAGCCATTTGACCCATCGCGCACCCGCGATTCCGGGGAGGACCACGCGGACGGGGTACCCGTGGTTTGGCTCGAGGGGGGAGTCGTTCATCTACGAGGTTATTCCTGTTAATCGCCGGCTTTATCAAGATAATTTGTAGATGAGTGGTGGAGAAGACTTTGGAGAACAAACCTCCAACGCCAAAATAACATCCATATCCTCATCAAGCCCCCGCTCCAACTTCACACTCCCCCCAAACCATTTATCCTCCTGACACTCAACCTGGTATGACGAGAAAGCAACATGCAAGCCTGAGCCTGGCCGCGCCTCTTGTACCCCCGCGCGGCGCAATACATCCCCAAGTCTCGGACCCTTCCATTTACAATTCATAACCGCTGCATCGCCCCAATCGATCCCCTCGACTTCCTTGAGCATAGTCCGCATTGTATGTCGTCTGTTTCCTGCGCATTCGAGCGCGCATAAGACTTCGTGTTGTGGGAATTGCGTTGCGAGGTCGTGGATACTTAGTCTGAGGGGGGTTGTCACGAGCCCGTCGATCTTGACAGTGTGTGTGTCTGCCGAGAGGTGTGGGATGGGCCCATGGTTTCGGTCGTAAGATATTTTTCCTGGGGTTAGGAATCTGGGTTCTTGTTAGTCTCTGAGTTTGCGTTTAAATGCTGGCTGTTTGGCGGGTTGGGAGGTGGAAAGCTCGCTACTAGCTTACTGCGATACGAGCTCCTTGACCGGGGGCTCTCTGTTCAGGGGGCTGTCGGTGGAGTATTCTGTGTTCTATTAATGTTAAGCACGTTGCTAGGTGCTTTGACGATTGCCAAACTTACTGTGCAGCTCATTTTCGCGGTGGTTGTGAGACACATTGGTTGATTGCTTCCATTGCTTAAAACATATCTGGGGTGCCTGACGTCATGACTCGGACAATGCATACACCCTCTGGCCTGCATATAGTACGAACGGTTCAAAACTTGAAACAAGGTGCTATTTATATTACAGTTGCAAAACACACATAATTGAAACATTCACAGGGTCACCAGCTTTAATTATACCCAAGAAAGTAAGATGGTAAATACAGAACAAGCCTTAGCTGTGTTAGGTTTTGAACCGTTCGTACTATATGCAGGCCAGATGGTGTAAACTACGAGCTACACCACCACCTAAGTACTGTTACATGCTCTGTGCGCCACAAGCACCTTCCAAATACCTCCGGTATATATTTCTCACAGACAAGGGCAGTTGTGCTTGACAAGGCGACTCAATTCAACCGTGGGAGAAAAAGGCCTATTCAAAGTAACTGAGCAACAACAGGAGACTTCTCATGAATAATATGCCAAAGGTCACTGAGGCACGACAGGTGAAGTATTCGTCCATTTGGTTCTGACTAATTATTTCCTTTCAGTTGCTATTGATGCTACTCTCCCCTGTCAAACTCTTAGAAGTTTCTTGGATGTCTCCAGCGATCTTATGGTAGTACCGACCAGGGACTGACTTGTAGGAGGTCGGACTCCATGAACGACATTTCTTACTATACGAAGTCAGTATGGCAATCAGATCAAAATATCGTAGTTCTCGCGTCTAGAAAGCGCAATTAGTCGCCGTCCTGGTAAATATGCTATTAGGTATAGTAGTAGGGACTGCTGCATAGTCGAAGAACAGAACTACCCTAATAAATCGACAAACGTATCCAAACCCTTCTCATATAGCACCCCGCCCCAGCTCACCATCAACCAAATCAATAATCAGCTCTAGGCTCATAATTCAAATTCCACTCAACAGGCTCACACCCACTCATAAACCACTCCTGCGCAGCCACATCCCCAGCGTTATGTATATAGTTGGTCAAATCGCGATACCGCCTGATCGCCTGCCCCTGTGTATCTTAAGTGCCATGCTCATCCCTATGGGCTCGTTTCTCGGCACCTCGCTGGACGTTGACGTGGTAGAGCTTGCTGGAGTCCCAGTCGTGGCGTACGGTGAATGGGACGCCGCCATCTAGGATGCCTCTTATGCCGGCTATGAGGTGCGGGTGGTGGAGTGCTGGGTAATGACCAAGTAAGTTATCATGGGCTAGATCTAGGGCAGAGAGAAACAAAAGATTGACACCCGGGATGGATGGGATTGAGAAATATATGTTTGAGTGTGGAGCGACAGTCCGTCCTCAAAAAAAAACCGGTGCTCTCTTTTCCCACAAGGAGGACTTATAATTTGGTCTACTATACCTGATGAGTGTGCTGTTCTGCACATGAGTGGAGGGTGTGAAGTGCCCAGGGAAGAGCGTAAGGCTGAAGGATTGCGCGAAAGGCTATGTAGCATCGCTGATATACCACAAGTTCGTATTCCCAGCCTGGATGCGCACCAAAGGCTCAAACTGCAATAAACTTACTTGGGCCTTGTCCCAAACCTAACCCGGGGCACATGAAACCAGCACCTTCCTCACAGGGTCAGATGCTTAGGTTCGTGTTGGTTATGAGCAATATCCAGGCTTCACCAGTCCAGTAGTCTGGCACTGCTTTGAGAACGGGATTGATTTGAAATTACTTAGAACCATTCGAGAACCAAACAAAGGAAAAAGGAGACAGTAGCTGACTGCAGCGCCAGTACCGCACTGGTGTTTTCTTCTGCTAAACATTCAGAGTTCTATGCCTTCTGGGATTGAGGGCATTTTATCAGGCGAAGCATCTACGCATGGAGATCCAGCTTTGTTCAACCTTTCTTGAACTCGTCAACCAGCCGAAGAAGCCAATCGCGCCTGGAAATCCTACTGTCCAGCAGATGATTTTGCAGACGAGTTTTCTTGTCAGCTAAAGCGCGGAGTCAGGTTGCTGCTGGTAATGGCATGGCGGCGACTTTTTAGCGGGCGTGCGGACAGCAACTCAAACCCTAACATCGTCCGCCCCGACCCCCAACCTCCTCATAGTCCTCCCCATCCTCATCACTAATCTTCGCCTGAACCCTAGCAAAAATCACCCGCGTTCAATTCCGAGCATTCATACCCTCTAAACCTCCAAGCCGGCAGACCAGCCGCAAAAAGCTCGCCGATATCCTCAAGACTCCTCCCCTTAAGCTCAGGCATAAAAAACCACACCCAGAGCGCGCCAACAAACGCACACCCACCCCAGATGTAGCCCAGTCTCGCGCCGAGGTTTGCGTCAGCCGCGGAGAGGAGATACGGGGCTGAGTAGACGACGGCGAAGCTGACGCCACGTTCCAGCCGCAGGCAAACTGATCCATGTCGCTGGCCATCCCGGAAGCACAAAGAACGGCGTTGTGCCGCCTGACTACAAGTCGCAGATCCATCTGGCTCTCCTCAACCTCTGCAAGCTCGTCATTGCCTCGGGATTTTTCATTAAACACATCGTCAAGCTCAACCTCCTTATTGTCGATTATGATGCCAGCAATCAAAAGCATGCTCGCCATATCCAGTGATTCCTCGGCGGCCACCGGCCGGCCATTACCCTGATCCCAGTCTCCAAACTGGCAGTTTCCTCTTGGCTTTTTGGGATTTATGCTGTGCTTGCCCTGCCAGAGCCTTCGCTTCCTCCAGTCCTCTCCAAACTCAATGGGACAATTGACGTAATAGTTGTCGGAGCTGGCCTTTCCGGTCTTTCTCCTGCCCACGATCTCGTTCTGGTCGGTCTGCCCTGCATTGTTCTAGAGGGCGCGCGACCCGTGTTGGAGGAAGCACATGGAGCACACGACTTAAGGATTGCAAGGGCGTGATTGATCTGGGTGCTGCTTGGATCAATGACACCAACTAAAGCAAGGTCTACACTTTGGCAAAACACTATGGCGTAGACTTGATTGAGAAGAACACTCAGGGCAATGCTGTCTTGCAGGGTTTTGATGGCACCTGTTCTCCCTTTGCTTATGGGGAGCTTTCCAATGTTAGTCCTCGCCGAGTTCCCTTTGTTTGGTGGTCATACCCTGTGCTAACAGACAGCGAAGTTTGACAAAGCCACCCAAGCCAATCTCGCAGAGATCCACGATATGTGCGAGGCCCACTGTCATGCACTCGACACATGGAGACCGAGAGATCCCAGCCTTGATGCCGAGACATTCGAAGCATACTTACGGTCTCGCGGAGCCAGTGAGGCAGCCCTCGCCACTGCCACAGGCTGGACCCGTGCAATGCTTGGCCAGGATCCCAGGGATATCTCAGCCCTATACTTTCTTGATTACTGCAAATCCGGCGGTGGCTTTATTGCAGATGCGATCAGCGGCCAATATCTGCGGGCTCGTCAAGGCACCCAGGCATTTTCTCTAGGCCTCGCATCGTCGCTACCAGAAGGCACAATCCGACTATCCAGCCCTGTCGAACCACTCATCCAAAGCCCCAGCCAGTCGGTCAAAGTCCAGGCTGGAGGCGCCGTATATGCCGCCCGCAAGGCCATAATCACGGTACCTAGTCTGGCCATGAAGACCATCACCTTCTATCCCAAACTCCCTCCTGCAATGCAAGCGTGGATTGACTCCACCAAGGCGATGATGGAATTCCGGTCGCCCTTCTGGGTTGAGAAAGGGTTCTGCGGGCTCGCGCAATCCCTCACTGGACTGGGACACTAGCAGCTTCGAAGATCGCAAATATATTCTGACATATTTTATGCGAGGGCGTCCCGGCCGGACTTGGGCAGCGCTATCCACCAAAGACCGAGAGCAAGATTTGCGCTGCAACAACTAGGAAAGCTCTTCAATACCTCAGATATTGAAAGTCAGTTCGTGCAGATGACCACGTATGAGTGGGTAAATGATGAGTGGGCTGGCTGGGGCTGTCCTTGCACAGCCCTTTCCCCTGATGTTCTGGATACGCTTTGCCCCGATGCCGTAACCGAGAGTTCTAGGAACCTGCACTTTGCGGGCATGGAGACTGCGGGCGAGTGGAAGGGGTATATAGAGGGCGCTATCCGTAGCGGAGAGCGCGCTGCGGCGGAGGTCATCAAGAGCGTCAATGGCGGGATTTCTTTACATCTCTAGACATTATACATATATAACGTGCATTTGGCCACTAGAGCTCGAAACCTTCCAATGATGTATTCCACTCCCAACTAACCCGCTCTCGATGGCTGTCTTCCATGTTCCAGAATAGACAAGACGTCATTTATACAGAAGTTTAATGGATACTTTGACTAACCTATTCGATAAGTGCTGGCCGGCATTGATTGAGTCCGCTGACATTGAAGAAGATGTTTATGTTTGGACAGCGTAAAGGCACATTCCAGCCCTGGATATCTCGGTCATATTTCAAACATATATACAACGAATTGTGGGTGGGCATGCCATTACCTGAACGGAAGACTCCTTCTCAATCTCTATCAAGATAGAAAACTACTAAGCGTTCGCTATTTACTCTAACATTCTGTCTTTATATCTCTATGCCAAATAAAGGCTGAAACTTACATCAGTCCCTCCCTCACGTCAGGCTTTCCAACTCCTTATTGAACACTACCCTCTCTAGTTCCAATAACCTCCTCAATAACAGCAGTGACTTGTCCAACCAAGCAATCCGAATATCCCACAGCAGTATCGTAGGGAACTCGCGACGACCATAAATGTGATCTTGCTATTGAATGAAAAGCATCGGCTCTCCCGTAGATCCGCCCAGGGGTCATCAGATACGATGGTTCCGGACCGCTGCGCTTGGAAGGCTGCGACGATTACCTGGGACGGCGACTGGAACGGCTGTGAGAGGGACAGAACGCGATCTTGATATTCTTCTCCAAGCGCGATGGTGACCTGGAGAGCGAAAAGGTCTACCCCATTGGTGAATGCGCTTGCACATGTGTCTAGGTACCCCGGGGCCCGGGCATTGATTTTGATCAAGAAGATACTCGCGTCAAAAGGAGCTGGCTTTATTCCCGGGCGTAGATCTATTGTTTGGCCTTCGACATTCTGTGTCTATCGGTACTCGTGGGTGGAATGGCGGGCTCGCGCCTCGATGTGGGAGACTCCAGATTCAAACCCCAGACGCAGAATAGATTGGAGGAGCGAGTTGCGCAGTTCATCTTTCTCTTCCCGCGGCAATGCAGAAGGGAACACCAGTTGGGTCTCTTTGAAGTTCCCTGCTGCCTCATCGTCCCCGGAGCAGGGGAAATTGTCTATCACCTCAAAGAACAGAACCTAGCCTTTCCACACGACGAAACTGCAGTCGGCTTCTGGGCCCTCACAGTATTCTTCAACAAGGACGTCTGTTTGCCATCAGGACTCATCCCCTCAGGCTGGCATAACCCGAGTATACGCTGCATGGCTCGCAACCTTTTGCACGGCTGCCAGTAGCGCCTCATTGTTTATAACCCTGGCCACGTTTAAACTGTGTCATCCGTTACATGGCTTGACAATCCACGGCGGGCCCGGCACAGGCACGCGAGACCCGCCTGGCCTCCGCTACTGGCAGGCGGCCCCCCCCCCCCCCCTAGTAACCAAAAGGGATCCGTCACTAGCCTTGGCTAGGTCTTTGTCAGGTGCTTGCGAAGTTACGTCTATGAATCTGTGAGGAGCAGTGTCTGAACCGCCTTTTTCAACTCATGGAACCGGAGTTGGGCTGGTTGGCGTTAGCTGTGTTCGGGATTGAAGGAATATGGAACTGCACCATTTCGGTTCGAATCGACAACAGTAAAATCAACTAGAGACATCCTTCTTTGTCCTGGTTCACACGAACAACGTTGCAGGAAATTGGTCTGGCTTTAGGTAGGTGGCATGGCCGCCTACTCGATTCTCGAACTCCGAGCTCCGAACCGTTGAATCCCGATCCATAGGTATAAATGGAGAGCGTAACAGGGGGAAGACTCTATTTCAACATTATCTTTTACGGAATATAAATGAAAAGTTTCTATTTCAGCCACACGGTCTGCGAGAATGTCGGCTTCAACCAAAGAGGATCGAGCCGAACGAGGACATCAGCATCCACAACAGCAGACGGCGAACCCGCAACCGAAGATGAGATCCGCGAGCTGCAGCACGTTGCAGCAAGTCTGCCGGTGCGTGTTTGGCTCGCGGCAGCAATTGGAATGGCCGAGCGGTTCGCCTACTACAGCACTCAGACTCTCTTTTGTACATCCAGTTTCCGGATCAAAGCGGTACAGAGATCTAAGCTTGAGTCTTTGCCCAGAACTAACTATCTTCAGAACATCCCGGGCGACCTTATCCCCGGAACACTCGGACTAGGAAATTATCAGGCTACGACAGGGAATCTGGCTTTTACGGTCGCGGTTAATCTCTTGCCTTGGCCGACATCGATCCTGGTTGATGGGCGCTTGGGGAGGTATAGGGCACTGCAGATCTTCACGGTGTAAGTAATGATATTAGGGCCTCGAGAGACACGTTTCCTTATGTTACATTTGCAGAATCTATGATTTCGGGCCCGTAATCTTATTCGGTACCTCGTTTCCTCTGGCAATGAGAAGTAATGTTGCTCAGATTGGGTTTATCCTGGGAGCTGTTCTGATTGCTGTGGGACTTGGGGGCGTGCAAGCTGACGCTATTTCTTAGTGCGATGATCACTAGTAAGTAAATGCGATCCTGGTTATCTGAGATAGGACCGGCGCCAAAGAAGTTGCCCAGCCACATGGTTTGCTGAGTCTCGGTGGAAGGGGGAAATGCGGTCAACCCATCAGCATTGGGATCGAGATTCTTAATGGAGTTCGCCCAGTAAGCAGCCATTTGCCTCTCGATCGAGTACTCGATCGGAGCCCAGGTCACATTGTGGTAGTCCGTGTAAGGAATGTTATCAAAAACATACCATAGCTCAGAGCCGTGGTAAGCACCGTTGTCCGGTTCCTCAGCGGCACCATGCGTCCAGAAGCAGGTATATACAGGGCCATTAGCACCGCCAGCAGTCCAGTTCAGCGCCCACTGCCAGGTTCCTACTCGGGCAATGTCATGGAAGATATCGTTGGTGTTTTGGTTCGCCTCTGTCGAGTTTCGGCCGGGGTAGAGGGTAAAGAAGTCGCTGGAAAAGTTCTTAAACATTTGCTTGAAGTCTGCCTTGTAGCTTGATGCTCTCATCTGGGGATCAACGCTGGAGCCGCCTTCATCCTTATTGTTTCCGGTCAGAATAGGGACATCGCCATGATCGTTCTGACGAAGGGCATCAGCGTAGGTATGAGCCAGAACGTAACCGTTGAGCACGGGGCGCCACAAGGGAGGTTCCATGAATGCATTCAAGTCCTCAAATTGCGTACCTTCATAAGTGGCGTCACTGGCGAAATAGTACTCAGTCAACGTATCCATGGAGGCTTCACGGAGCTCCGCAATTGTGCGGGCATTCACTTCCTGCAAGAACTCGATACCGGCCGCTTCGGCATCCGCCTTGCTACGGTAGCTAGTCGCCGCACTCGCAGCCAGAGGGATCATGGGTACCGCGAGCACCGCTCTCTGCGATGACGCCAACGATCTTGTCGCGCGTTAAGGGACTCCACATCATGTCCAACGCACTGGCCGATCCTGCAGATTGCCCTCCAACGACGATGTGGCTGGCATTACCACCGGAATTTTTCAATGTTGCCAACCACCCACTGGAGGGCATACTGTTGGTCCAAGAAGTCCATAGTTTCCCGAGCTATTGTGGCTTGACTCGGCAGAAAGCTCAGGATGAGCAAGGAACTCAAATGCGCCCATACGGTAGTGCATGGTGACTACTATAATGTCCTTGTGGGCAAAGCCGGAGCCATCATAGGTCATAACGTCTCCAGATCTGATCTCGAAGCGGCCTCCGTAGATCCAGAAGTAGACCGGGAGCTGCTTAGATTTGACATCGGCCGGGTCATTGAAAGTGGGAGGGAGTCTATATATTGAGGTAGAGGCAGTCTTCGCTGCTCGCATTGGAGGCAATCGTGAAGATACCTGCGGACGAGGTGGGGACCTGCGCACACTGGGGACCGAAAGTATCCGCAATGACTACATCGTTCCAGGGCTCACGGGTTGCTGGAGGCTTCCAACAATTTGGAGCCGGCGGTTGATGCTGCAAAAGGAATACCCCTGTAGACAGTCACGTTGTCGCGGTAAGGGGAGCCGATACCCTGGACAGATCCTAGGGTTGTCTCGATGACGGGGTATTGCGAGACTCGACGGGCAGCACGGCAAGATAAGGAAGCATGCGCGTCCTGGCAATATGCAGACCGCAATTATTGCAAGAGACAAAGAATAATGGCTTGATGATGAAATTTAATAGCTTACTGTGCTGCAGCTTCCTGTTCTTAACTCTTTCGAGCCGTGGAAAACGCCCAGTAGGCCAGGTAAAGATTGAATATGGAGAGTAGTCGCCGAAAATCAATGATTACGTAGAAGTTCTACGTATGCAGTATCAAACAATGAAACGAGACCATACTAGCCGAAGTTATTGTTTGATCTTGAAGAATTTGCGCTTCTCTTGAGCTAACGCGGACATTTTCCAGCCGAATTTCCGCTATTAATTCCCGTAAAACGGCCTTGATTGACAAATTATTGTAGGTGTGAGTATGCAAATCCCTGTCGGCGTTTTCCGAATTTGGAGCGTAAAAACATGGTAGAGCCATAGTGTTGCCCCTTCAGTGGTTCCCTTGTGGAGGTATGGATTGAAGCAGTTTTTAGTCGGATTCTCTATCCCGATGTCTTTTCGGTCCACCCAAATGATCCACGAATCAGATTATCATAAGGCCGAGCTAGGGTGGGACTTACCTTGTTTATATTCGACATCTAGCCTCAGCAGATCAGATAATAGTTTATATGATCAAAGAAGCGGTAGGTCCCGTCGCCTGGCCTCGCCTGGCCTCGCATCGCCTCCAAGAACCGGATATCCCGAGTCATGCCACGAGCTCTGTTTGCGGGGGGACCAACCGAAGGAAAGACCACCTGCCTGCGAATATTCTGATATATTGAGAGTTTCCTTGCGACATGCGTCATTGTAGTGGGGTTGGCTTAAACTACATATCCATGACTCAACACGGGAGGTCGCTGCAGATCATCCATCCGCGTAATTACTATGTCCTTAACTTACATCCTCAGCAGGTATTACTGCCCAGATAGTACATTGTGCATTAGCATCGCAATCTATAAAAGCGCAACAATCCCACTGTTTCAAACAGTCCATCTCCTTCTGAAGTCAGACTTGCACCCACTAGTCACGGGTTTCTGAAAGGCTTTCATGAACTGTATGATTTCTGACGACGCGTCGCGAGAGATTTACTATATCTGGATCAACCTGTGTAACAATGTAGACTGTAGATGATACAATGCGAACTTTCTTTCACTTGATAAGACGCCCAAACTGTTTCCTGTCGGACGCTGCAGGAAGGACCCTCGTTTACAATAGCGAAGGACGAGATGAGCCCCCACCGAATGCACCATCTAGACGACGACAACACAGGACTGAATGGGAAAGGAGCACTTTTGTTACTTTAGCCTACTCTCTTGGCGTTCAGCTCTGAGAGTGCCAAACACTATGGCCAGCACAAAATGTGGTCGCCGGCTGTTGTGCTGCTTGATACTAAATAGCCTTGCCGGCCCGGATATCAAGTACCAGATACCTCGCGTGAGGATCATGGAAGAATCATCCCCAGTAATCCAACAGGCTTGGAGTAGGTGTTTGACAGAAAGATCTTGTCAAGGTCTGTAACCCATTGTACGTTGGGACTGGTCATTACATACAGGTATGGATAGGTGTGACTACATATCCCCTCGGTCTCATTGACGGTACTGATAACTCCGCTGGTGCTCGCCATCAACCTCCTCATGCGTAATCTCAAACGTCGTCTCCTGGTATACCCCACTGACGCTGCTCAAAACTTCACTATCCAAATCCCTCATCTCCAAATCCCTATGCCTATCCGGATCCCTGTCTTTCCCACTCTTCACAATCTCCTCCGTCGAATCGTCCCTCCCATCTCTCACACTCACCAAGTCGGTCAATGTCTGCCCCGCTCTCCGCGAAAACCTCCGTCCAGCACATCCCATCCATTTCACCTTTCCCTTCTCCTTTTTTTGCTCCTTATCACCCCGCTCCCCGTTCCCATCCTCCTCCAGACATTCCCTCCCCCTGGCACTAATATGCGTCCGAAACGTATGATCCTGGCTATACGCATAAATCCTCCCTCCCTGCCCAACCCCTCCAGCTGTCCCCGTAAGCCCCCCGCTACTCCCACCCTCCGTATGCAGCAGCAACTGCCTTCTCGTCAAGGTATAAACGACCGTATCAACCGCCCCACTCAATGCCATCAGACTCCCAGCGACTGCAAAATACTCCCGGCTGGGTATCACATGTGTTGCAGTGGACATGCGGCCCGCCGCGAGTGGGAGCGAGAGAACCACATACGACAGCGGGTAGACGAGCATGTACACGACGACACGGTTGATGCGCTTCAGCGCCTGGGATTCGCGCGGCGACCGGTTGTAATTGTGTGTTTGGATCTTGATGGCCGCTTGCTTCATGCGGCGCCGTAGATAGAGCGTTATTGTGCTGTAGAAGAGGATCGTCCCGAATTCGGAGAGGAAGATCCAGATGTAGTGGCCCCAGAGGCGTTCGGCTTCGTGGGTGGGACTCAGCCAGCACTGTGCATGCAGACATACGTGCATTAGCAGGGAACAAGGGGGGGAATAAAAAGGAGGCAAAGAGGGAGACAAACGTACCCAGCCAGCCTCCGAAATCACAAACGTATCTTCCCTATACAGCGCCACCGGGATAAACCCCAGCACAAGAATAAACACCCAAAGCGCGACAATGCACCCCACAAATGCGCCGTAGGGTAACTGCCGCCCCCTCAGCACCACCGCGCCCGTATGGATCGCGATCGCAATCACGAACAGTCCGCTTCCGGGGTCTGCAGTCTGAATCCACCACCCCTGCAACACACACGCCGCACTCGGGTACCAGATCCGCTCTTTAACCGCCCAGTGCAAGCATAGTAGAAACGCTGTCGCCTGCTGCATGTCGACGAGCAGGAGGTTGTAGATCAGCACGACGTATTGGTTGCGCCATAGTGGGTGCGTGTAGTGGTGCGAGCTGAACAGGAAGCGATAGGTGAGGAAGAGGAAGAGCGATGCTGTTGCGAGGAGCGAGAGAAGGCCGCAGATGCCTAGGGCGATGAAGCCGGCTTTTGTGCTGCCGGTTATGGATTCATAGGGTGGTGGTGGTGGTGGTGTGACCTCGCGAAGGTGTAGGTGTGTGTGCGGCTCGTCTCCTCGTCCACTGCTGGTATTACTGTAGAGGAAGTAGTCCGAATCAGGGCGGCCATTTTCGGGTCTTTTTCCCTCTCCTTCTTTGACCCATGAAGGGACCTGGAGTTGGCTGGGTTGACGGTGTCAGGCTTTCGTGGAGGGCCGGACGAAACAGAGTTTTAACCTCAGCTTTCAGGTCTGCGGCTGAAGGCGAAGTGAAGGTTTCTATGGAAAGGGTCCTCTGAAGTGCGAAACGCTATAAGGTGGAAATTGGGGCCATTATTCGTTAAGGAGCGCCGCGACTGGACTAGTTGACTCAGGTGGCTGGGTCTGGACTATAATAAACTTTGGTTAGGCAAACTAGCCCTGGCCGATGAGATTCATGCATTTGTCCTCACAAAGTGATTATTGTGTTATCCTGAGATCTTTCCTAACTATATCGGGTTGTCCTTTTCCTTAGCTCAATCCCTGCACTTGCATAACCGAAGCGAACAGCCGCCTGGGCACTGAATCGGCGATTGGCGAACGCTCAGATAGCGACTACAAAAGGGAAATCAGCTAGCTCAGAGTTTAATCGACTCCACAGGGTTCCACGCCGCTCTCCTGGGCCATGCATTGCTTGCGGAATTACGTACTTTGGGGAAAGGTAACTAACTTGTGCCAAAGCCAAAAGGTTTAGATCGACCTCTTGGGATTCCACTTCTCCGACTCCGGGGTACCTGTATTTTGCATCAAAGAGGTATTTGAGGGACAAGAAACATTTCATCTAGAAACGCATCTCAAGCTTTCTAGGGAATTGATTAGGCCTATTCATAACGGTCTAGGCTCTCCGAGTTCTATTCAGAATGCTGCCTGGCGGGAGTTGACATGGTTGAAAAGCCTTACCGTAGACCTCGGCTAGCATACCTAGCCAATAGAGTCTGTCTATATTGTACTTGAATTTCTTGGTTACACCACCCCGAACGCTCTAGCCGTGCCGAGAGATTGCAGATCTTCAATGCTCCATATGCTCCACAAGCGCGCATGGTTTTCCGTTTCTGGCTCCCTAGTCGTGCCCTCCAGGTCTCCTGAACTCTGCTCGTTTTACATTCGCCGCGGAAAGATACCATTCAAACTCAGATTCGATGAACCAGGATAAAGGCCAGGTTCGTCGCCATAAATGTCAGGTACGCTTTCCATTCCAGGCGCTCGATGATCAGTGTTATCATGAGCTAGGTAACGAACAACACTCAGCCAACGCCGCAGGGCCGGCAAAAGGAAGGTGAATCAACAGAGTACCACACCAAAACTTCAAAGCCAGTTCGACCTTGCCCCAATCGCTGTTCCCCTCGTCCTCACATGTAAAGTTCTGATGCACGCAAAGCGCAAGCGCGAGATGATTTCGAAAGAGTATCAGGCTTTGATATCCCGCGATTTGACTAAGTTGATTACCAGCAGCGGGCAGCACGTCGATGATGATATTTTATCCAACGTAGGCGACAGATTCGCACACTTGTTTGCGTCGCACGGTGAGCTTTCCATATTGGCGATGCTGTCTGCGACTTCCAGCGTATTATCATGTCTCTCCGTGAAGGTGGATCAGCGCTCCATCTTGCTGTCACAATCCATAAAACATCTATCGGCCAGGTTACTCGCTCAATTCTGTCGACTTCACAGGTAGATCTGCCCGTCAATTGCGACAGTTTGGTTGAACACGACTGTCCTTCGTAATGGTGCAAACTCGAACTAGTGGTTCGCTACGACGGCACCCCCCCACAGCATTGATATATCTTGGCCAGTCATCCGTACTTTGTACCAGGCCGGCCGCTGCGAGAACCTGCTCAAAAGTACTTGGCCCTAGTTCTCTACTGCAACATTCTACTCTGGGTAATTCCATCTTTGGGCGAGGGCGTTTCTCCATCAAGTCAGGGATGGGAGGACTATGGCAGTAACCGCCCGACAAGTACGTGGGCTATCTAGCCTCCAATTTGGCTCTATCTCTGTCGTTTCGTAAAGAGGATCAACGGGTCTTTTGGCGGAATCTTTAAATAGAATAGGGTTGATCTTCAGGGTATCATTGAGGCGCATTTAGTTTAATTCAATTCAGTTCAATTCATGTTCTTACATCCAAGACCTCGCGATCTAGAATATTATGGTAGGATACTAGGCATTGGACACAGACAGTATCATTTATGAGATAGTTTAATCAGACACCCCCTGTTCAAGTCACTTTCCAGAGTTGAGAGTCTGAAGCTTTGCACCGCCCCTGGGCGAGCATCTCTCCGTCTCCGCTTTCCACTCGCGCATTTCCAGTAAAGTCCGTTCAATGTCGCTTTCTATCAGAGGAATCGTCTCGGCACCCATCAGAAGTCGGATGGGCAAGGGCCGCTGCTCCTGAGAGACCACCGTGTCAACAAGGAGCCGAGCGCAGATGTCAGGGTGACTCCAGGTCTTCTGCGAGCCAGGATCGTTGATATAATTCAGGATCTGGCTCAATGGGCTCGATGGGGTGTCGTAAGCTGGATGCCGCGCTATTGCCTGTACACTGGTGGCGGCAAAGTTCGTCCGCACGCCTCCTGGTACAGCAATGAGGAATTTGATGTTCCAGGATGGATCCATCTCTTTAGCGACAGATTCAGTAAAGCCCTCGAGCGCAAATTTACTATGTTAGACCCTGTTAGCCTCCGGATGAACCTAATGCGAGTCTGGAAGAGAGGTATCCACCTGGCATGATAGAACGCGTTCCCTGGAAAGCCTACCCAGCCGCCAACAGACGAGATCTGAGCAATAGTTCCGCCTTTGCCGACCGGGTTGACCTCTCGAAAAATGCGGAGAGCACCGCGAGTTATTCTCACAGGGCCCCAGAAGTTTGTTTCAATTTGTTGCCGTGCGTCTTCATCGCTGATGGCCTCGGTGTCCCCTCGTAACCCGTAGCCGGCGTTGTTGACAACGACATTCACTTGGCCGAAATGAGCAACAGCAGCAGTGAGGGAACTATCAATCTGTTCTGGCGAAGTCACATTCAGACTGAGCTTGAGAACTCTGGGCTCATTAGGCAGGTGTGAGAGGGAGTCGACCGAACGTGCTGTCGCAACGATCTGGTATCCTGATTCGTACGCTGCGAGGGCGATGGACTTGCCCAGGCCAGACGAGGCTCCGGTAACTAGAAAAAAAACTCGTCAATACTGATGCTAGTAACAATGAGGAGGTAGGCAGCTGTACTGAACCAGACTGAGTTCGGATCGAAGCCCATGTCTTCAGCGGCGGAGGTGGTGGTTTGGGACTGAAGTCTGAGACTATGCTTGAGAGTACTGCTCTATATATAACCTTGCCGCTCAATGCAAGACCTGGAGATAGCCGGTGGCAAACTTTGCCTCCGTGGGCTGACGAGGGCTTACTGTTTCATGGCGCCCTGCAGGCGAGCGGACGTTCAGCCACCGGGGCACGGGCGACAGTCCTAATCTATTGGCGGCTTTACTCGCTCTTAAGCAGTAATATCCCTATTAACGGCCGGGCAATGGCCGATTCCAACCAAAAACCCGCTGTTCTGCAGTCATGGAGTTGGCTAACTCGTAGCGGCATGCGCAGTACGAGAACTTGTGATTGACAAACCTTATAATAAAGCATTAATTCTGTCATACCAATCTGCCTAGTCAATAGCCCTCTGAGTGACAATTTAATTGGTCTTTATTACGACTATGCTAACGTGCTGTAGTCGCTGAACAGGGTTGGGCCGCTTGTACACCTAACCAAGGTCCGCGGGAGTAAGC
This sequence comes from Aspergillus undulatus, assembly GCF_047715775.1. Classification (NCBI taxonomy): domain Eukaryota; kingdom Fungi; phylum Ascomycota; class Eurotiomycetes; order Eurotiales; family Aspergillaceae; genus Aspergillus; species Aspergillus undulatus. The sequence goes on along the minus strand of NW_027396697.1, from coordinate 11,645 downwards.
CGTGAGGCCTCGAAACTAGAGTGGGACAATAAGGTAAAGCAGATACTAGACTACGCAACCTGATGTCGCTATTAACCTATCGTTCTTCCAGCGGTGGCAGAACTGGTCTGCCTACATTTCCAATCACTGATGGTATGAATATACCACATTATTTATCATTCCCAATCGAAGCCCTGAGGGGCTCAACCTGAACAACGCACGTAATAGCCATAGACAAACGATGCCCCCATCTTTCAATCATCGGTCCAACAACGACAGCCCCCAGGAACATTTCAATCAAAGGCAAACTAGACTGCGTCAATACTAGGGACAACGGCTCGGTTCCAGTAGGGTCATACCTGTTCATTAACGAAACAACGTAGGTAGGAACAGCATAGTCACCCTTGTCATCTTGGTAACTGCCAAACTTTCTCAAAAACGGGCTGAGGGTCTGCACGCCGCCGAACGATGCACCGTCACTAAGGTATTTAATGGCCCTGATCAGATTCCCAAGTAATTCGCTCGAACTCCGTGGTCTGGATGGGATGGGACATATAACTTTCCTCCTCCTGCCATCTTGCCTTCAGAGCAGGATATGTCAAGAGGAACTATACGAAGAAGGGGCAAAGAAGAGGGGATAGAAGGAAAATCTGTGAAGAGAATCAAAACTGCTTTTAGACGATCTGCCCGGGTGATGCTTTCGCTCCATCTCATGAAACTTACTCCAACTCTAGTCGTCTAGTGCCCCCACGGGGTAGCTCGGGGTCTCTCCCGTCCGGGGCGAGCATGCTCATGCTCAATCTGCTCGCGGTTTAGGGCTACGAGAGCGGGTAAACGTTTGATTATCGACAGCTTGTGCGTCTTGTCTGGATATTCTTTTACGTTCTTAGACAGAGACGGGAAAAAGCCTATGGTGCATCCATCCTGGTGTCTGATCCGTCTTATGGTAGTTCGGCGAGAACTCCCTACTATATATACCCCATGGACCAAGCAACGTCTGATTACACACGCTGGAAGCAATATACTCAAACAATCACTCAACCAAACATTCCCAAAAAAAAGTCTTCCACTGCATACCTACTGGCCTTTTTCCCCTTTTCGGCCTTATCCGGGGTCGGGATTAACTAGGTGGAACTGATCAGCCCTAAAGGCAAAAGCCCCTCCCCGCGTCGGGCCAATTGAATCGAATTATGGAGGTAGCCTCATTCGGGGCCAAAACGCTCTGCTCCTGAGCCTCGAATCCTCTCGAAAGAACCTGGTTACCGACTGCTGCCTGAGCCTACCTGGGCGTTTTCCGAGATCGATTCCTAGTACTTCTCTCTCCTGGCGGGTAAGGCTTCACCCAGCTGCTGTTTAGGGTTATAGGGTTCCGTCTGTCGAGCCTTCCCTACCTCTGGTAATCTTGTCCTGATTTCTTCCTACCTCTCTACTCAACAAAGTCTTTCTTCCTAACTTAATAAGAACCGCACTTTTTCTTTTTGGCAATGACAATGCTCGACTACGACATCGCAATCTACGGCTCAACCTCAGCCGCCGTAGCTACCGCAATCCACCCGCACGATTTGGTCGAAAGACCGTCCTAATTTCCCAGATGAACATATCGGTTCGCCAACCCCCCTTCCTATTTTCTTTCTATCCTACCAAACTCATACCTCTTCATCCAGGTGGTATCCAAATCGAAGGCCTAGACTCATTAGACATCGACAACCAAATCGAGTTCCAGAATAGCACTACGGTTGGGGGACTAGCGCTGGAGTTGCATCGGCGGTTGTGTAAGTATTATGGACTGCTTGAGCGGTTTAAGGATGTGGTTTCTAGAAGGCTGAAGGTTTCGGAGGTGTGGGAGTTTGAGTCGTGCGTTTTGGAGAGGGTTATTAAGGGTTGGTTGGCGGAGTATCTGGGTTTGGTTATTGTCAAGGTTGGTTCTTGCAATTTAATGAGTGATTTATGGGCTGAATGAGTATATCAGGCGGCGCTTGTTGAGGATTCTTTGGCTGCAATGAAGTCTGGGGCTGTGATTACTTCGGTGCGGCTTACCAATGGCCAGTCTATCAATGCGCAGGTGAGAAATCTACCAACTTCTCTGGGGTATTCATTCTGATGTCTCTACTATAGTACTTCATTGAAGCCACCTATGAAGGCGGTCTCCTCGCTGCCGCTGAAGTCACGACAACGGTAGGCCGGGAGCCCTCAAGCCAGTATAACGAGAGCCTAGCCGGCGTTCGAGCAGACGCAGCCTACACCCAGTTTGACGTCCCCGTTGACCCTTATATCATCCCGAGCGATCCTTCCAGCGGCCTCCTCTACGGAATATCCCCTGAGCCCTTCGGCGAGCCGGGGAATAGAGATCGACATCTTCAAGCTTACTCATACCGTCTTCCGCTCACGGATATTGAGGGCAACAAAGCGCCCATTCAGAAACCTGACGGCTACGATGACTCTCACTATGAGCTTCACCGACGATAAATCCAAGCTGGCGGGAACCTTTATACGCCTCGCTTGAAAGAGATTCCCAATCGCAAAACTGACCTTATTGGGTTTGAGGCCGAGACGGCGAGGTTTACGAAAGGCTTGATCTCGTTCTTTGCGAATGGCGAAACTGTTCCCGTATGTTGCAACCATCCACTCCCACAAAGATACCCTAAGCCATCCGAGTCTAACCCTGCCCGACCTACGGAGTAATGCAGGCGCCAATCCGAGCTGTATGGTCCACTTTTGGAGTACTGCCAAGACGAATTCCCAGACAACGACCACTTCCCGCGGCGCACGTAACGCCCGTGGTATGATCTCCGACATCATCATCACCCAACATACCGCGTCTGAGGGTGGCGAAGAACAAGACCCCTTTCCCGTAGCCATCGCATACTGGCCCACCGATACGCACTGCGCACGGTGGGTTATCCGGAATGGAATTGCGCATAACGAGGGCTCCGTCTTCAAAGAGGAACACCACAAATGGAAGCCCTTTGGGACCTCGTATTGTGCGCTGGTTCCGAAGGAGGAGGCGGTCAATGTGCTTTCGGCGACTTGTCCGAGTACGAGTCATGTTGGTTATAGTACGCATGGACTTTACTCTTGTTCAGTTCAGCGCCTGACATGGTATAATGATACGTGCGGTTCGCCTCGAACACCAGTTCTACGAACTCGGTCAGGCCTGCGCGAATGCTTGCGACATTGCACTCGCCCTCGGTGCAGCCCGTCCACGATTATTAGAGGTTCAAGCAGTCCCGTATGATGTTCTCAGGGAGAGACTATTGACCCAGGGCGCTGTGCTTGCTGCGGAGCTGGTTGGGAAGCCGGATTTCAGTCTGCTGGGTTAAGGCAGGCGGGTTTATGTTCAACTGACAGCAGGATAAACTTGTAGATCCATACTCGGATTGAATTAGACAGAATAGAAGTTACTGAGCAACTTCGAGCTGAACTCAGTAGTCACGCAAACTGGCTCCTGAAGTCCTCAGTCCAAGCGAGCTCGATCCCCACCCGAAGAGACCACAGCGGATTGGGTCGTGCTTTCCCTGCGACGATCAAGATCTGGAGTCTGGATTAGGAAGGTGCACCCCTATCGCACTTTCCCTAAGAGTCAAAATACACCAGAGCACCCGGCTGAGCATCTTGGTTGCAATGCCCGCAGGCGTCAAACCCGTATACAGCCAGTGACATAAGTCCCTTGCTTTCAAGCCTTGTCTCGAATCATGAATCATCCATGTCTTCAATATCCAGTATTATACAGAGGAGCAGCGAGTACGCAACCCACAAAAATCAAACCCAACGCCGCGCAGGTATGCAAGAAAGCCCATCTATCCCAAACGCCTTTGCAAAGTACAAGATTATATCTCACAACCACCTCATCCAATCTCGCTCAAAAGCCCTTGTACTATTTAGTCCGACTCCGGCATCCTCATATAAGCATCAATAGCGGCACTGAAAGCGGCAAAACCGGCGCAACCAAACGCAGCCGCCTGAGGTCCAGCCTTCGCGCCGAGGATTCCACCCGTGATACACCCCGCGGTCACACTGTTCGTGAGATCGTTCTTCGCGCGCAGTCCCTCAATACAGCATTCTGTTCCCGAGTAGAGCGCACCGACGATACCGAAGTTCTTCGCGGATGACCAGGATCGCGAGCCCATGTCTTTGAAACCGGTGCGGAGTTGTTGCCGCCAGGGGAGGTCGCTGATTGATTTGCCTTGGGGTGTGAAGGAGGAGTCGTAGGACATCTATTTTGCGAATGTTAGGAGGAGTTGAAACAGTCCGGAGGTAAGTTGAGGGATACGTACACTGGCCATGAACAGACCGAAAACACCACCCAGACCGAAACCCATCGTGCCGGAGATGACGGTTTTGAGGGGACATGACTCCATCGCGTTTTGCATCTGCGCGGAGCATTAGCAACTACAAAAAGAATATGAGCTGAGCGCAGCGAACCATCTTCACCATAGCCTGTTCTTGCTCGTTCATTCCTTGCGTGTTAGAGCCTCCCAAGTTTCCGAAGCCGGTCATGCCTGCGGCGGAAGAGCCGCTAGTTCCAGGGAAGTTCATGATGAATGCGTAATATCAGAAAAGAACAATATAAAAATAACAGACACGTCGTTGGTATATTTCGCTCTATGGAAAACCGCAACAAGAATAGGCCCAAAGGGTAAAGGAATGAATTGATGGTCTTGATGGCGAATGTCAACCCCGGAGTGGATGCGGAGAGAATTTATTTCCGGTCGGCGGGAGCAGCCAAGAGTGCAGTAACATCACGTGCCTTTGCTTTGTGCTCGATCACTGTGGGAAGCGATTGATGTCGTTGTTATTGGGTGGCCGGTAGCCGCCTATCATAGTTGAGAAACTATATTAATAATAACTGACTAAGCAGTTTGAGCCCCTAGAGGCAGGCGGTGCCGGAGGGCAGTATGTTCCGACATATGCAAGCAAGCACATGGTTCTGAGCCCTAACGAGCATGCTCAGGTGGATGGCAAAGCTTAATTGATATGATGCCTTCTGCTAAGACTATCCCAGAGACTTTGCGCAGTACTGATATGATTAAACTTTAAGTCTGCTGGTATACCAGGGCTAGCCTCTGCCGTCAGCGTATGACTGCACCTGCTCTTTCATCTTCGCGCCGGAGATCAGACGACCACATGTGTCTTACCTCCACGGACATCGATATGCCTCCGACACCGACATATTTCGTTCACCAGCAAAGTGTCGCCATCATCTAGTGAGGGAGAGGATCGGCCCTGAGGGTGCCCGTCGCCGATGAAATGAATCATTTCTTGTAATTTTTCGCTCCTGTTGGAACTATTTCTCTAAACTCCGGTTATCTCCTTTGCGGCTTGAGATACCTAGCACAACCAGGACCAGAGCTTCAGGCTTACGCTCCACAATATATCGGCGTACTAAATACCGACATCCCGACTTTGATTGGGATTCTAACAAACCCATGATGGAAGCCCTCTCGGTTCCAAATCCGGCCAAAACGTAAGGTACGGTGGACATGGGCGGGTCGGAGATAGCGGCGATGAGCTCAGTTCGAGCCCATTGCGCTTTCTGTATACAATGCAACATGGATATAAAAGACTGGTCCTTCCTCGTATTGAAGTACATATAGAGAGCTCCAGTGACATCAAGCAATTTTTGATTCAGTCTCACACCACCGCAACCATGGCCCAGCCGCAGAAATACGCGAAAGACCAGCCCTCTGACTTCACCAACCGCATTGAGCGCGTTGCTATCGTCGGCGTAAGTCAAACCTTCATCCGAATTACCAAGACCTACCACTTTTGTTCAGTCGCTGAGAAAACCATCAGGCCGGCGGCTCCGTCGGCAAACCCATCGCCCAAGAACTGCTCAAAACAGGCCAGCACACCGTCACCGCACTGACCCGCAAAGACAGCACCAGTCCTCTCCCCGACGGTGTCAAAGCCATCCATGTCGACTACAACGATGAAGACGCGCTCGTCGTCGCTCTGAAGGACCAACAATGCCTCATCATCACGCTTGCTGTAACAGTTCCTCCCGAGACAGAGGGGAAGCTTATCCGCGCGGCTGCGCTTGCCGGTGTCCCCTACGTCATGCCGAATACATGGGGCGGGGACATTGAGAATGAGAGACTGCGAAAGGACGTACCGATTATTGGGGAGGGGTATAAGAAGGCTTGCGATGCCATTGAGGCCGAGGGCGTTGCGTCTTGGATTGCGCTTGCCTGTGGCTTTTGGTATGAGTTTAGTCTTGTTACGGCGGAGGAGTCGTTTGGGTTTAACTTTCAGAGCAAGAAGGTTACGTTTTATGATGATGGGAAGACGAAGATTAATGTGAGTACATGGGAGCAGTGTGGGAGGGCTGTTGCCAGTCTGCTCAGCTTGAAGGAGCTTCCGGAGGACGAGAACGACCAGAGACCCACGCTGAGCAACTGGCGAAACAAGCCAGTCTACATTGATAGCTTCTTGGTTAGCCAGCGCGATATGTTTGAGAGCTGGAAGCGGGTTTCCGGGGACAAGGACGAGGACTGGACGGTTGCTTTTGAGCCCTCGGCTGATCGGTGGGCGAGGGGAGTTGAGCTTCTGAAGAAGGGGGACCGCGCAGGATTGGTAATGGCCATGTACGCGCGTGTGTTCTATCCGAACGGCGACGGAAACTACGCGGCGAGAAATGGCCTTCACAATGATTTGCTTGCTCTCCCAAAGGAGGAATTGGACGACCGGACTGCGGTTGCGAAGGGAATGCTCGAAAGGGGTTATTCTTACCTTGGGAACCGCGTTTAGCCACCTCCCTCATTACGAGGAGTAGGGTATAAGGGTATATATAGTCCACAATTCACCTTGGCACTTGCTCTTTTTCATGAATTGCACCAAGTACAGTCAGCCTTCTCAACGGTGAACTCTAACCTTCGAATGATCGTAGTGTTATTACTGCGGGACTTTGAATGAGTATGGAGGGGCGAGGGGGTCAGTTAGTAGTAGACAGTAGACCCCTCCAGACCTACTCTTTTTACATTGGAAAATCATGGAGAAGTTGATCTAAAGTGCTTGATCTGTGATCTGTTGCAAGTCACGGTTGGTTCTCTGGATTAGTCTCATTTGTGCAGCGTTTGAGTAGTAGTAGCAGTAGTAGTAGTAGTGAGTGCATTGGCAGTAAGAGTACTCGAAAAAGGCAGCAGCGACCCAGGTCCACCTAGGTCTAAGGTAAGTTTGTGTTTCCTATCACCACATCCATCTTGGGCCGCTACTAGCTGCATTTTTCGCTCCTTCCCTCGTCTTATATTACTTACATCATGGCTAGCTAAAACCATGGCCAAGAACTGTCTCTACCACTGTGCCTTGTATTGCTGGGTCCTAATGCACTGCTGCCTTGCATGCTGCGTCGCAATGAAACTACTTCAACGAAGAAAAACACCGTGCCGAATTCAGCCGCGAATCCAAGCCCACTGTCTACCTACCGGCGCCCATTGACACCACCACTGCCACCGCTCCAGCGCTCGAGATTCGCTTCTCATGAGCAGTCACTCTTTTTCACGAGGTTGCCTTTCGATGTCCGGCTACGCATCTATGAAGAGGTGCTCGCTCCGCTTGGCAAGGGGCCCCTCCATGTCGCCTGTACGGACAGACGGCTGTGTGGTGTCCGATGCGAAGTCAATTACCCAGATAGCTACCGCGGGTGGCAGCACTGGTGCTGGAATCCGAAAACAGAACTGGACGGAACCATGCAAGCTCGACCGAACCGTAGCTGGTAGAGCTCAGGCATCACTGTTATATCGCCTTCCCCAGTCGTCAATTAGGTACTATTATTTCTGTTTCCACGTGAGATAGAAATTGCGAGAATGTATCGATCACGAATGAGGGGGCAACTCACAGCCTGTAGGCGACTTCTTGCCAAGACCATAAGCTCGTGCTGTGCTAGGCGGATCACGCTGTTTTGGACGGACAAGGCTGCGAATGAGGCTGTACAGCCTTTCAACAAACATAACGTCGATAACAGCCCAACACGTTCATCTTCCTCAAACCTTCCACACTCACGCCATGCCTGCCTCAGATTGGCTCGAAGCCGATGGCGATGTTGTTTGCTGCTTTCTTTGCTGCTGTCCAGTCCTCTGCTATGTAGTTTTCATTAGACCTAGCCCATGTGGAAATGCGCGCCGCCCCCGAATTGTACCTCCCTTTAGGATTCCCAAGGAATGGGAAAGCGACCCCCTGAAGCCCCTTCCCAAGCACCGCAAATCGCTCTCGATGCCACTCACCGGTCTGAAATCCAAGATCCCGCTGCTAAACCGCCAGCAAAAGAAGTCGAAGCTCTTCACGCACCTGAGTGCAGATATGCGGCTATTAACCTATGAGTATGTCCTCGCGCCACCTGATAATCGAGTTCTCCACGTTGCAAGTACGCACAAGCGCCTCTGCAGTGTCCGGTGCACGAATGCAGATCCTCGCAATATCCGTGGCTGGCAACATACTTGCTGGGGCCTGCCTGCCCTTCTCGATGGAACGGTGATGCGACGGGTCGCAAGAATCGAGCATACAAGTCTCGACAATGAAATGATACAACGACAGAGGGAGCAGGTACAACTACAATCGCATAACGAATCCATAGTAGGAAGGTGCAACAATTCCTGTACCAAGAAGAGAACTATAGATACACCACCAAAGTATTCCCACGGTGAAGAGAGTCCAAGATAAAAGATAAGATATAAAAGAAAGAAAGACAAAACACTCGTAAAGGCCACACGACCCGAATCATAACCCTGCGTTAAGCCATACACGTTCTTGTCATATTCCAAATATAGTCCGACGATTGGTTCACGGGCAGGTGTAGAAAGCAAAAAGAAAAAAAGAAAAAAAGGCAATTGTCGTGCATATCGTGTCCATATGTACAGCAGATAAACCGGTTCGGTTCAGCGAAGGAGTCCCGGGTCCGGATAGAAGCGAAAGGAAGTGAAGTCGTTTACAAGGTGGATGATAGGAAAGTCCTGGCTTGAGAAGCCAACTAGTCCTTTTTGTTCTCCTTATCGAGCGCTGGCGAAGCGAGCGGACTCCGGTTGGGAGACGACGACAAACTCCGCTCCCATTCTGCCATGAGATTCGAGGCTGTTCGGCTGAGTTTCGAGGGCGCGGCTTGCGTCAATGCAGGCCAGGGGATGCCATCCGAGACGCTGGGATCGGGAATGTCGTAGTGCCAGTCGGCGAAACTAAGAAAATTGTTAGACAGGCATAACTAGGAGTAGAGCGAGGGCAGAAGGAAAAGGATAAAGATAACTTCACATCGCAAGCACCTACCTAGTGCTGGTACGAGGACTACTCGTCTGAGTGACCGGAGACTGGTCCAGTCCCGACTCGAGGGTAGACCGGCTCGAAGACGGGGTGTGCGATTTCTTGGGCTGTGGTGTATCCCAATCATCCCAGGTTTCGTCCATGTCGAGCTTGGTGGGATCTTCGGATTTGAGGTTGTTGTTCGACCCGCTGGGGGTTGTGGGAGTTCTGTGAGCGGTTGCGGGCTTCTGCCCAGAAGAATCAATGCCGAATTCACTCCAGAACGACGCGTCTATGTCCGCCGACTTGGAGCCTTTACCAGTTGCTTTTGTTCCCGGACTCTTCCTCCCCGAGGATGAGCGCGACGCCGACGTCTTGCCCGTTTGCACAGATAGTCGATCGCGGCTTCGCGAGGCTGAGCTCGAGTCGCGGTTACGGGGAGGATGCATCGTTCGTGATTCGGTTGCGTTGATTCCTTCATCGCCAACGGTTGCTTGTCTGATATCTTCCAGGAAAGTCCAAAGTCCTTCCCTCAGGTCAGAGGCCATCTGCTTGCCGGTGCGCATAAGGAGATCGCGTGAAGGAGGAGGAACAGGCATTGTCTTACGCCACTGGGTGACCATGTCCTCAGTTGGTGTCACGGACGACCGGGCAGGAATGCGATCAACAGAGGGCATAGTGGCCGATCGTGGAGGCCTGCCTACACGATCACCATCAACATCACCCGATCCAGAGTCAGAGCCCAGCTTGCTGCTCGCAGAAGCCGTAGTTGGAGAGAGCAAAGACAAGGCTCGCGTATGAGACCCTTGAAAGACTCGTCTCCCATTCGCCGAAACCGATGTTCCATTCGCAGCTGCGGCCGCAAGCACGCTCTGGCGTCGTTCCAGCTCCCGGCTAAGTCGAACCTGAGGCGGTACCGCAGGGCTCGCGCTACCGCTAAGGCTCTGCTCCCTGCTATGCGTGCTAGCCGTACTCGCCGCAGGTACCCGGTCGGGAGACCTGAGAGGTAGCATGGCCTCCGCACGGTGATTGACCTCCGTCCGCTTCCTTGTCTTCTCCGACGAAGACCATTGTTTCTTTAGTGAATCCAGCTCAGCTTCCGCCCGTGTAAGTTCCTCGCGCAGCTCCAGAACCCGCCGCTCCTGGGATGCAATCGCCGTCAACAAGCTCGTGCCATCATCTTGGCCTTCGAACGGAGGAGTGGATATGTTGTGGACGGGGGACTGGCACGCGGAGGATCGGGTCACGGGGGTCATAGCTCCGGACGGGGAGGACGAGGCGGTCTGGTCGAAAGCTGCCTGCGGGATATTGATGGGGAAGTTCAGGGTCAGGCGTTTCGTGTGACGGGCGGCAGCGTGAGGACGAGGAGGGAGAGACGAGCGCTTGGAAGGCATCTGCCGGGGCGGTGGTAGCGAGCCATTCGCAGGGTTGGTCGAGGCCACAACGATTGTCTGAGACGCTCCCGGCGTGGATTCCGCCCGGTCCATCCCCGAGGTCTTTTCCATCGCGGAACACAGGCACCTGGCCTAGGAAACGAGCAGAAGACGACAAATTATTGAGGCAATAGCAGGACGATCATGACATTCACCGATACCACGGAGGTGGAACGAGGGGCGAAGAAACGAAGGACGACGATAACAATAGCAGGAAAGGAGCGTGAGTGTATGGAAAAAATGCAGAAGACGAAGAGGAAGAAATCAGGAGTCGAGAACAAGCGTCGTCTGCAGGGCCAGACTGGAGAGAGTGCTGTTAAATTAGTGTTAATTAGTATTGGCAGCCACGCGTATCCTTTCCGTTTCAGCTAGCTCAGGGGCCGATCGGCAGAAGGCTGAAGCAGCATCATTACGGAGAATTAACAGGGTCATTTATGCCCTTAGTGCTTCAAGAATAGTAACACTTGAAGCATCCCACGGGTAAATATTTGAAAGGAAGGAGTGGTTGACACTTGACGGCTTCAGCAATGACCACCTGGACCCATTCTACACAACGGCATTTCCGCTTCCTCACTCCTATATAGACTTGATTCTGCTCGATATTCATTCATTGTCTTAACTATATACGTACCCTCAACTCCTACCTAAATGTACAAGAATCAAATCGCGATGCCTATAAACACCTCCACCATTGTATCTCACAATATAAACGACTGTCCAAAATGAGCAACGACGGAAAATGAGGATGGCCGCTGTTAATCAGAAACAGCGGCTGGTAATCAAACCGTGAAAATCCACCAGAACTCAGTTCTGGAGATAGGGGCAAATTAACAGTACAAAGGCATCAGACTCCTGAGGCTGCTGTATAGGCCGTCAGCTACCTCCGTAGGAAGATGAGGACCGAAGTTCGAGATGATGCCGAAGAAACGAGGGTATTATGCCGTATTAGAAGCGAGCGTAGGAAAACGAAGAACCGATAATTAACGCCTTGGACCGTTTTATACAGCC